>NW_027437935.1:0-68046 GCF_965140245.1 Athene noctua | reverse complement strand
CGAAAACGTGTACGTTTGCACTTCCCCGCCACAGGGAAGCTGCTAGCCGGGAATTCTCTGCCTGGTTCTACCCGCTGCCCGGAACGCTACGCAGGGCAAAAGCGGTTCTCGTCCTCCGTGCTTGCTTTTTCTCAGAAAGAGCCGTGGTGTGCGTTTTCGCCGGAAAACGCGTTTTCGGCCGAAAACGTGTACGTTTGCACTTCCCCGATACAGGGAAGCTGCTAGCCGGGAATTCTCTGCCTGGTTCTACCCGCTGCCCGGAACGCTACGCAGGGCAAAAGCGGTTCTCGTCCTCCGTGCTTGCTTTTTCTCAGAAAGAGCCGTGGTGTGCGTTTTCGCCGGAAAACGCGTTTTCGGCCGAAAACGTGTACGTTTGCACTTCCCCGCCACAGGGAAGCTGCTAGCCGGGAATTCTCTGCCTGGTTCTACCCGCTGCCCGGAACGCTACGCAGGGCAAAAGCGGTTCTCGTCCTCCGTGCTTGCTTTATCTCAGAAAGAGCCGTGGTGTGCGTTTTCGCCGGAAAACGCGTTTTCGGCCGAAAACGTGTACGTTTGCACTTCCCCGCCACAGGGAAGCTGCTAGCCGGGAATTCTCTGCCTGGTTCTACCCGCTGCCCGGAACGCTACGCAGGGCAAAAGCGGTTCTCGTCCTCCGTGCTTGCTTTTTCTCAGAAAGAGCCGTGGTGTGCGTTTTCGCCGGAAAACGCGTTTTCGGCCGAAAACGTGTACGTTTGCACTTCCCCGCCACAGGGAAGCTGCTAGCCGGGAATTCTCTGCCTGGTTCTACCCGCTGCCCGGAACGCTACGCAGGGCAAAAGCGGTTCTCGTCCTCCGTGCTTGCTTTTTCTCAGAAAGAGCCGTGGTGTGCGTTTTCGCCGGAAAACGCGTTTTCGGCCGAAAACGTGTACGTTTGCACTTCCCCGCCACAGGGAAGCTGCTAGCCGGGAATTCTCTGCCTGGTTCTACCCGCTGCCCGGAACGCTACGCAGGGCAAAAGCGGTTCTCGTCCTCCGTGCTTGCTTTTTCTCAGAAAGAGCCGTGGTGTGCGATTTCGCCGGAAAACGCGTTTTCGGCCGAAAACGTGTACGTTTGCACTTCCCCGCCACAGGGAAGCTGCTAGCCGGGAATTCTCTGCCTGGTTCTACCCGCTGCCCGGAACGCTACGCAGGGCAAAAGCGGTTCTCGTCCTCCGTGCTTGCTTTTTCTCAGAAAGAGCCGTGGTGTGCGATTTCGCCGGAAAACGCGTTTTCGGCCGAAAACGTGTACGTTTGCACTTCCCCGCCACAGGGAAGCTGCTAGCCGGGAATTCTCTGCCTGGTTCTACCCGCTGCCCGGAACGCTACGCAGGGCAAAAGCGGTTCTCGTCCTCCGTGCTTGCTTTTTCTCAGAAAGAGCCGTGGTGTGCGTTTTCGCCGGAAAACGCGTTTTCGGCCGAAAACGTGTACGTTTGCACTTCCCCGCCACAGGGAAGCTGCTAGCCGGGAATTCTCTGCCTGGTTCTATGGTTTTCGGCCGAAACGGTACGTTTGCACTTCCCCGCCCACAGGGAGCTGCTAGCGGAATTCTCTGCCTGGTTCTCCGCGGCGATTTCGCCGGAAAACGCGTTTTCGGCCGAAAACGTGTACGTTTGCACTTCCCCGCCACAGGGAAGCTGCTAGCCGGGAATTCTCTGCCTGGTTCTACCCGCTGCCCGGAACGCTACGCAGGGCAAAAGCGGTTCTCGTCCTCCGTGCTTGCTTTTTCTCAGAAAGAGCCGTGGTGTGCGTTTTCGCCGGAAAACGCGTTTTCGGCCGAAAACGTGTACGTTTGCACTTCCCCGCCACAGGGAAGCTGCTAGCCGGGAATTCTCTGCCTGGTTCTACCCGCTGCCCGGAACGCTACGCAGGGCAAAAGCGGTTCTCGTCCTCCGTGCTTGCTTTTTCTCAGAAAGAGCCGTGGTGTGCGTTTTCGCCGGAAAACGCGTTTTCGGCCGAAAACGTGTACGTTTGCACTTCCCCGCCACAGGGAAGCTGCTAGCCGGGAATTCTCTGCCTGGTTCTACCCGCTGCCCGGAACGCTACGCAGGGCAAAAGCGGTTCTCGTCCTCCGTGCTTGCTTTTTCTCAGAAAGAGCCGTGGTGTGCGTTTTCGCCGGAAAACGCGTTTTCGGCCGAAAACGTGTACGTTTGCACTTCCCCGCCACAGGGAAGCTGCTAGCCGGGAATTCTCTGCCTGGTTCTACCCGCTGCCCGGAACGCTACGCAGGGCAAAAGCGGTTCTCGTCCTCCGTGCTTGCTTTTTCTCAGAAAGAGCCGTGGTGTGCGTTTTCGCCGGAAAACGCGTTTTCGGCCGAAAACGTGTACGTTTGCACTTCCCCGCCACAGGGAAGCTGCTAGCCGGGAATTCTCTGCCTGGTTCTACCCGCTGCCCGGAACGCTACGCAGGGCAAAAGCGGTTCTCGTCCTCCGTGCTTGCTTTTTCTCAGAAAGAGCCGTGGTGTGCGTTTTCGCCGGAAAACGCGTTTTCGGCCGAAAACGTGTACGTTTGCACTTCCCCGCCACAGGGAAGCTGCTAGCCGGGAATTCTCTGCCTGGTTCTACCCGCTGCCCGGAACGCTACGCAGGGCAAAAGCGGTTCTCGTCCTCCGTGCTTGCTTTTTCTCAGAAAGAGCCGTGGTGTGCGTTTTCGCCGGAAAACGCGTTTTCGGCCGAAAACGTGTACGTTTGCACTTCCCCGCCACAGGGAAGCTGCTAGCCGGGAATTCTCTGCCTGGTTCTACCCGCTGCCCGGAACGCTACGCAGGGCAAAAGCGGTTCTCGTCCTCCGTGCTTGCTTTTTCTCAGAAAGAGCCGTGGTGTGCGTTTTCGCCGGAAAACGCGTTTTCGGCCGAAAACGTGTACGTTTGCACTTCCCCGCCACAGGGAAGCTGCTAGCCGGGAATTCTCTGCCTGGTTCTACCCGCTGCCCGGAACGCTACGCAGGGCAAAAGCGGTTCTCGTCCTCCGTGCTTGCTTTTTCTCAGAAAGAGCCGTGGTGTGCGTTTTCGCCGGAAAACGCGTTTTCGGCCGAAAACGTGTACGTTTGCACTTCCCCGCCACAGGGAAGCTGCTAGCCGGGAATTCTCTGCCTGGTTCTACCCGCTGCCCGGAACGCTACGCAGGGCAAAAGCGGTTCTCGTCCTCCGTGCTTGCTTTTTCTCAGAAAGAGCCGTGGTGTGCGTTTTCGCCGGAAAACGCGTTTTCGGCCGAAAACGTGTACGTTTGCACTTCCCCGCCACAGGGAAGCTGCTAGCCGGGAATTCTCTGCCTGGTTCTACCCGCTGCCCGGAACGCTACGCAGGGCAAAAGCGGTTCTCGTCCTCCGTGCTTGCTTTTTCTCAGAAAGAGCCGTGGTGTGCGTTTTCGCCGGAAAACGCGTTTTCGGCCGAAAACGTGTACGTTTGCACTTCCCCGCCACAGGGAAGCTGCTAGCCGGGAATTCTCTGCCTGGTTCTACCCGCTGCCCGGAACGCTACGCAGGGCAAAAGCGGTTCTCGTCCTCCGTGCTTGCTTTTTCTCAGAAAGAGCCGTGGTGTGCGTTTTCGCCGGAAAACGCGTTTTCGGCCGAAAACGTGTACGTTTGCACTTCCCCGCCACAGGGAAGCTGCTAGCCGGGAATTCTCTGCCTGGTTCTACCCGCTGCCCGGAACGCTACGCAGGGCAAAAGCGGTTCTCGTCCTCCGTGCTTGCTTTTTCTCAGAAAGAGCCGTGGTGTGCGTTTTCGCCGGAAAACGCGTTTTCGGCCGAAAACGTGTACGTTTGCACTTCCCCGCCACAGGGAAGCTGCTAGCCGGGAATTCTCTGCCTGGTTCTACCCGCTGCCCGGAACGCTACGCAGGGCAAAAGCGGTTCTCGTCCTCCGTGCTTGCTTTTTCTCAGAAAGAGCCGTGGTGTGCGTTTTCGCCGGAAAACGCGTTTTCGGCCGAAAACGTGTACGTTTGCACTTCCCCGCCACAGGGAAGCTGCTAGCCGGGAATTCTCTGCCTGGTTCTACCCGCTGCCCGGAACGCTACGCAGGGCAAAAGCGGTTCTCGTCCTCCGTGCTTGCTTTTTCTCAGAAAGAGCCGTGGTGTGCGTTTTCGCCGGAAAACGCGTTTTCGGCCGAAAACGTGTACGTTTGCACTTCCCCGCCACAGGGAAGCTGCTAGCCGGGAATTCTCTGCCTGGTTCTACCCGCTGCCCGGAACGCTACGCAGGGCAAAAGCGGTTCTCGTCCTCCGTGCTTGCTTTTTCTCAGAAAGAGCCGTGGTGTGCGTTTTCGCCGGAAAACGCGTTTTCGGCCGAAAACGTGTACGTTTGCACTTCCCCGCCACAGGGAAGCTGCTAGCCGGGAATTCTCTGCCTGGTTCTACCCGCTGCCCGGAACGCTACGCAGGGCAAAAGCGGTTCTCGTCCTCCGTGCTTGCTTTTTCTCAGAAAGAGCCGTGGTGTGCGTTTTCGCCGGAAAACGCGTTTTCGGCCGAAAACGTGTACGTTTGCACTTCCCCGCCACAGGGAAGCTGCTAGCCGGGAATTCTCTGCCTGGTTCTACCCGCTGCCCGGAACGCTACGCAGGGCAAAAGCGGTTCTCGTCCTCCGTGCTTGCTTTTTCTCAGAAAGAGCCGTGGTGTGCGTTTTCGCCGGAAAACGCGTTTTCGGCCGAAAACGTGTACGTTTGCACTTCCCCGCCACAGGGAAGCTGCTAGCCGGGAATTCTCTGCCTGGTTCTACCCGCTGCCCGGAACGCTACGCAGGGCAAAAGCGGTTCTCGTCCTCCGTGCTTGCTTTTTCTCAGAAAGAGCCGTGGTGTGCGTTTTCGCCGGAAAACGCGTTTTCGGCCGAAAACGTGTACGTTTGCACTTCCCCGCCACAGGGAAGCTGCTAGCCGGGAATTCTCTGCCTGGTTCTACCCGCTGCCCGGAACGCTACGCAGGGCAAAAGCGGTTCTCGTCCTCCGTGCTTGCTTTTTCTCAGAAAGAGCCGTGGTGTGCGTTTTCGCCGGAAAACGCGTTTTCGGCCGAAAACGTGTACGTTTGCACTTCCCCGCCACAGGGAAGCTGCTAGCCGGGAATTCTCTGCCTGGTTCTACCCGCTGCCCGGAACGCTACGCAGGGCAAAAGCGGTTCTCGTCCTCCGTGCTTGCTTTTTCTCAGAAAGAGCCGTGGTGTGCGTTTTCGCCGGAAAACGCGTTTTCGGCCGAAAACGTGTACGTTTGCACTTCCCCGCCACAGGGAAGCTGCTAGCCGGGAATTCTCTGCCTGGTTCTACCCGCTGCCCGGAACGCTACGCAGGGCAAAAGCGGTTCTCGTCCTCCGTGCTTGCTTTTTCTCAGAAAGAGCCGTGGTGTGCGTTTTCGCCGGAAAACGCGTTTTCGGCCGAAAACGTGTACGTTTGCACTTCCCCGCCACAGGGAAGCTGCTAGCCGGGAATTCTCTGCCTGGTTCTACCCGCTGCCCGGAACGCTACGCAGGGCAAAAGCGGTTCTCGTCCTCCGTGCTTGCTTTTTCTCAGAAAGAGCCGTGGTGTGCGTTTTCGCCGGAAAACGCGTTTTCGGCCGAAAACGTGTACGTTTGCACTTCCCCGCCACAGGGAAGCTGCTAGCCGGGAATTCTCTGCCTGGTTCTACCCGCTGCCCGGAACGCTACGCAGGGCAAAAGCGGTTCTCGTCCTCCGTGCTTGCTTTTTCTCAGAAAGAGCCGTGGTGTGCGTTTTCGCCGGAAAACGCGTTTTCGGCCGAAAACGTGTACGTTTGCACTTCCCCGCCACAGGGAAGCTGCTAGCCGGGAATTCTCTGCCTGGTTCTACCCGCTGCCCGGAACGCTACGCAGGGCAAAAGCGGTTCTCGTCCTCCGTGCTTGCTTTTTCTCAGAAAGAGCCGTGGTGTGCGTTTTCGCCGGAAAACGCGTTTTCGGCCGAAAACGTGTACGTTTGCACTTCCCCGCCACAGGGAAGCTGCTAGCCGGGAATTCTCTGCCTGGTTCTACCCGCTGCCCGGAACGCTACGCAGGGCAAAAGCGGTTCTCGTCCTCCGTGCTTGCTTTTTCTCAGAAAGAGCCGTGGTGTGCGTTTTCGCCGGAAAACGCGTTTTCGGCCGAAAACGTGTACGTTTGCACTTCCCCGCCACAGGGAAGCTGCTAGCCGGGAATTCTCTGCCTGGTTCTACCCGCTGCCCGGAACGCTACGCAGGGCAAAAGCGGTTCTCGTCCTCCGTGCTTGCTTTTTCTCAGAAAGAGCCGTGGTGTGCGTTTTCGCCGGAAAACGCGTTTTCGGCCGAAAACGTGTACGTTTGCACTTCCCCGCCACAGGGAAGCTGCTAGCCGGGAATTCTCTGCCTGGTTCTACCCGCTGCCCGGAACGCTACGCAGGGCAAAAGCGGTTCTCGTCCTCCGTGCTTGCTTTTTCTCAGAAAGAGCCGTGGTGTGCGTTTTCGCCGGAAAACGCGTTTTCGGCCGAAAACGTGTACGTTTGCACTTCCCCGCCACAGGGAAGCTGCTAGCCGGGAATTCTCTGCCTGGTTCTACCCGCTGCCCGGAACGCTACGCAGGGCAAAAGCGGTTCTCGTCCTCCGTGCTTGCTTTTTCTCAGAAAGAGCCGTGGTGTGCGTTTTCGCCGGAAAACGCGTTTTCGGCCGAAAACGTGTACGTTTGCACTTCCCCGCCACAGGGAAGCTGCTAGCCGGGAATTCTCTGCCTGGTTCTACCCGCTGCCCGGAACGCTACGCAGGGCAAAAGCGGTTCTCGTCCTCCGTGCTTGCTTTTTCTCAGAAAGAGCCGTGGTGTGCGTTTTCGCCGGAAAACGCGTTTTCGGCCGAAAACGTGTACGTTTGCACTTCCCCGCCACAGGGAAGCTGCTAGCCGGGAATTCTCTGCCTGGTTCTACCCGCTGCCCGGAACGCTACGCAGGGCAAAAGCGGTTCTCGTCCTCCGTGCTTGCTTTTTCTCAGAAAGAGCCGTGGTGTGCGTTTTCGCCGGAAAACGCGTTTTCGGCCGAAAACGTGTACGTTTGCACTTCCCCGCCACAGGGAAGCTGCTAGCCGGGAATTCTCTGCCTGGTTCTACCCGCTGCCCGGAACGCTACGCAGGGCAAAAGCGGTTCTCGTCCTCCGTGCTTGCTTTTTCTCAGAAAGAGCCGTGGTGTGCGTTTTCGCCGGAAAACGCGTTTTCGGCCGAAAACGTGTACGTTTGCACTTCCCCGCCACAGGGAAGCTGCTAGCCGGGAATTCTCTGCCTGGTTCTACCCGCTGCCCGGAACGCTACGCAGGGCAAAAGCGGTTCTCGTCCTCCGTGCTTGCTTTTTCTCAGAAAGAGCCGTGGTGTGCGTTTTCGCCGGAAAACGCGTTTTCGGCCGAAAACGTGTACGTTTGCACTTCCCCGCCACAGGGAAGCTGCTAGCCGGGAATTCTCTGCCTGGTTCTACCCGCTGCCCGGAACGCTACGCAGGGCAAAAGCGGTTCTCGTCCTCCGTGCTTGCTTTTTCTCAGAAAGAGCCGTGGTGTGCGTTTTCGCCGGAAAACGCGTTTTCGGCCGAAAACGTGTACGTTTGCACTTCCCCGCCACAGGGAAGCTGCTAGCCGGGAATTCTCTGCCTGGTTCTACCCGCTGCCCGGAACGCTACGCAGGGCAAAAGCGGTTCTCGTCCTCCGTGCTTGCTTTTTCTCAGAAAGAGCCGTGGTGTGCGTTTTCGCCGGAAAACGCGTTTTCGGCCGAAAACGTGTACGTTTGCACTTCCCCGCCACAGGGAAGCTGCTAGCCGGGAATTCTCTGCCTGGTTCTACCCGCTGCCCGGAACGCTACGCAGGGCAAAAGCGGTTCTCGTCCTCCGTGCTTGCTTTTTCTCAGAAAGAGCCGTGGTGTGCGTTTTCGCCGGAAAACGCGTTTTCGGCCGAAAACGTGTACGTTTGCACTTCCCCGCCACAGGGAAGCTGCTAGCCGGGAATTCTCTGCCTGGTTCTACCCGCTGCCCGGAACGCTACGCAGGGCAAAAGCGGTTCTCGTCCTCCGTGCTTGCTTTTTCTCAGAAAGAGCCGTGGTGTGCGTTTTCGCCGGAAAACGCGTTTTCGGCCGAAAACGTGTACGTTTGCACTTCCCCGCCACAGGGAAGCTGCTAGCCGGGAATTCTCTGCCTGGTTCTACCCGCTGCCCGGAACGCTACGCAGGGCAAAAGCGGTTCTCGTCCTCCGTGCTTGCTTTTTCTCAGAAAGAGCCGTGGTGTGCGTTTTCGCCGGAAAACGCGTTTTCGGCCGAAAACGTGTACGTTTGCACTTCCCCGCCACAGGGAAGCTGCTAGCCGGGAATTCTCTGCCTGGTTCTACCCGCTGCCCGGAACGCTACGCAGGGCAAAAGCGGTTCTCGTCCTCCGTGCTTGCTTTTTCTCAGAAAGAGCCGTGGTGTGCGTTTTCGCCGGAAAACGCGTTTTCGGCCGAAAACGTGTACGTTTGCACTTCCCCGCCACAGGGAAGCTGCTAGCCGGGAATTCTCTGCCTGGTTCTACCCGCTGCCCGGAACGCTACGCAGGGCAAAAGCGGTTCTCGTCCTCCGTGCTTGCTTTTTCTCAGAAAGAGCCGTGGTGTGCGTTTTCGCCGGAAAACGCGTTTTCGGCCGAAAACGTGTACGTTTGCACTTCCCCGCCACAGGGAAGCTGCTAGCCGGGAATTCTCTGCCTGGTTCTACCCGCTGCCCGGAACGCTACGCAGGGCAAAAGCGGTTCTCGTCCTCCGTGCTTGCTTTTTCTCAGAAAGAGCCGTGGTGTGCGTTTTCGCCGGAAAACGCGTTTTCGGCCGAAAACGTGTACGTTTGCACTTCCCCGCCACAGGGAAGCTGCTAGCCGGGAATTCTCTGCCTGGTTCTACCCGCTGCCCGGAACGCTACGCAGGGCAAAAGCGGTTCTCGTCCTCCGTGCTTGCTTTTTCTCAGAAAGAGCCGTGGTGTGCGTTTTCGCCGGAAAACGCGTTTTCGGCCGAAAACGTGTACGTTTGCACTTCCCCGCCACAGGGAAGCTGCTAGCCGGGAATTCTCTGCCTGGTTCTACCCGCTGCCCGGAACGCTACGCAGGGCAAAAGCGGTTCTCGTCCTCCGTGCTTGCTTTTTCTCAGAAAGAGCCGTGGTGTGCGTTTTCGCCGGAAAACGCGTTTTCGGCCGAAAACGTGTACGTTTGCACTTCCCCGCCACAGGGAAGCTGCTAGCCGGGAATTCTCTGCCTGGTTCTACCCGCTGCCCGGAACGCTACGCAGGGCAAAAGCGGTTCTCGTCCTCCGTGCTTGCTTTTTCTCAGAAAGAGCCGTGGTGTGCGTTTTCGCCGGAAAACGCGTTTTCGGCCGAAAACGTGTACGTTTGCACTTCCCCGCCACAGGGAAGCTGCTAGCCGGGAATTCTCTGCCTGGTTCTACCCGCTGCCCGGAACGCTACGCAGGGCAAAAGCGGTTCTCGTCCTCCGTGCTTGCTTTTTCTCAGAAAGAGCCGTGGTGTGCGTTTTCGCCGGAAAACGCGTTTTCGGCCGAAAACGTGTACGTTTGCACTTCCCCGCCACAGGGAAGCTGCTAGCCGGGAATTCTCTGCCTGGTTCTACCCGCTGCCCGGAACGCTACGCAGGGCAAAAGCGGTTCTCGTCCTCCGTGCTTGCTTTTTCTCAGAAAGAGCCGTGGTGTGCGTTTTCGCCGGAAAACGCGTTTTCGGCCGAAAACGTGTACGTTTGCACTTCCCCGCCACAGGGAAGCTGCTAGCCGGGAATTCTCTGCCTGGTTCTACCCGCTGCCCGGAACGCTACGCAGGGCAAAAGCGGTTCTCGTCCTCCGTGCTTGCTTTTTCTCAGAAAGAGCCGTGGTGTGCGTTTTCGCCGGAAAACGCGTTTTCGGCCGAAAACGTGTACGTTTGCACTTCCCCGCCACAGGGAAGCTGCTAGCCGGGAATTCTCTGCCTGGTTCTACCCGCTGCCCGGAACGCTACGCAGGGCAAAAGCGGTTCTCGTCCTCCGTGCTTGCTTTTTCTCAGAAAGAGCCGTGGTGTGCGTTTTCGCCGGAAAACGCGTTTTCGGCCGAAAACGTGTACGTTTGCACTTCCCCGCCACAGGGAAGCTGCTAGCCGGGAATTCTCTGCCTGGTTCTACCCGCTGCCCGGAACGCTACGCAGGGCAAAAGCGGTTCTCGTCCTCCGTGCTTGCTTTTTCTCAGAAAGAGCCGTGGTGTGCGTTTTCGCCGGAAAACGCGTTTTCGGCCGAAAACGTGTACGTTTGCACTTCCCCGCCACAGGGAAGCTGCTAGCCGGGAATTCTCTGCCTGGTTCTACCCGCTGCCCGGAACGCTACGCAGGGCAAAAGCGGTTCTCGTCCTCCGTGCTTGCTTTTTCTCAGAAAGAGCCGTGGTGTGCGTTTTCGCCGGAAAACGCGTTTTCGGCCGAAAACGTGTACGTTTGCACTTCCCCGCCACAGGGAAGCTGCTAGCCGGGAATTCTCTGCCTGGTTCTACCCGCTGCCCGGAACGCTACGCAGGGCAAAAGCGGTTCTCGTCCTCCGTGCTTGCTTTTTCTCAGAAAGAGCCGTGGTGTGCGTTTTCGCCGGAAAACGCGTTTTCGGCCGAAAACGTGTACGTTTGCACTTCCCCGCCACAGGGAAGCTGCTAGCCGGGAATTCTCTGCCTGGTTCTACCCGCTGCCCGGAACGCTACGCAGGGCAAAAGCGGTTCTCGTCCTCCGTGCTTGCTTTTTCTCAGAAAGAGCCGTGGTGTGCGTTTTCGCCGGAAAACGCGTTTTCGGCCGAAAACGTGTACGTTTGCACTTCCCCGCCACAGGGAAGCTGCTAGCCGGGAATTCTCTGCCTGGTTCTACCCGCTGCCCGGAACGCTACGCAGGGCAAAAGCGGTTCTCGTCCTCCGTGCTTGCTTTTTCTCAGAAAGAGCCGTGGTGTGCGTTTTCGCCGGAAAACGCGTTTTCGGCCGAAAACGTGTACGTTTGCACTTCCCCGCCACAGGGAAGCTGCTAGCCGGGAATTCTCTGCCTGGTTCTACCCGCTGCCCGGAACGCTACGCAGGGCAAAAGCGGTTCTCGTCCTCCGTGCTTGCTTTTTCTCAGAAAGAGCCGTGGTGTGCGTTTTCGCCGGAAAACGCGTTTTCGGCCGAAAACGTGTACGTTTGCACTTCCCCGCCACAGGGAAGCTGCTAGCCGGGAATTCTCTGCCTGGTTCTACCCGCTGCCCGGAACGCTACGCAGGGCAAAAGCGGTTCTCGTCCTCCGTGCTTGCTTTTTCTCAGAAAGAGCCGTGGTGTGCGTTTTCGCCGGAAAACGCGTTTTCGGCCGAAAACGTGTACGTTTGCACTTCCCCGCCACAGGGAAGCTGCTAGCCGGGAATTCTCTGCCTGGTTCTACCCGCTGCCCGGAACGCTACGCAGGGCAAAAGCGGTTCTCGTCCTCCGTGCTTGCTTTTTCTCAGAAAGAGCCGTGGTGTGCGTTTTCGCCGGAAAACGCGTTTTCGGCCGAAAACGTGTACGTTTGCACTTCCCCGCCACAGGGAAGCTGCTAGCCGGGAATTCTCTGCCTGGTTCTACCCGCTGCCCGGAACGCTACGCAGGGCAAAAGCGGTTCTCGTCCTCCGTGCTTGCTTTTTCTCAGAAAGAGCCGTGGTGTGCGTTTTCGCCGGAAAACGCGTTTTCGGCCGAAAACGTGTACGTTTGCACTTCCCCGCCACAGGGAAGCTGCTAGCCGGGAATTCTCTGCCTGGTTCTACCCGCTGCCCGGAACGCTACGCAGGGCAAAAGCGGTTCTCGTCCTCCGTGCTTGCTTTTTCTCAGAAAGAGCCGTGGTGTGCGTTTTCGCCGGAAAACGCGTTTTCGGCCGAAAACGTGTACGTTTGCACTTCCCCGCCACAGGGAAGCTGCTAGCCGGGAATTCTCTGCCTGGTTCTACCCGCTGCCCGGAACGCTACGCAGGGCAAAAGCGGTTCTCGTCCTCCGTGCTTGCTTTTTCTCAGAAAGAGCCGTGGTGTGCGTTTTCGCCGGAAAACGCGTTTTCGGCCGAAAACGTGTACGTTTGCACTTCCCCGCCACAGGGAAGCTGCTAGCCGGGAATTCTCTGCCTGGTTCTACCCGCTGCCCGGAACGCTACGCAGGGCAAAAGCGGTTCTCGTCCTCCGTGCTTGCTTTTTCTCAGAAAGAGCCGTGGTGTGCGTTTTCGCCGGAAAACGCGTTTTCGGCCGAAAACGTGTACGTTTGCACTTCCCCGCCACAGGGAAGCTGCTAGCCGGGAATTCTCTGCCTGGTTCTACCCGCTGCCCGGAACGCTACGCAGGGCAAAAGCGGTTCTCGTCCTCCGTGCTTGCTTTTTCTCAGAAAGAGCCGTGGTGTGCGTTTTCGCCGGAAAACGCGTTTTCGGCCGAAAACGTGTACGTTTGCACTTCCCCGCCACAGGGAAGCTGCTAGCCGGGAATTCTCTGCCTGGTTCTACCCGCTGCCCGGAACGCTACGCAGGGCAAAAGCGGTTCTCGTCCTCCGTGCTTGCTTTTTCTCAGAAAGAGCCGTGGTGTGCGTTTTCGCCGGAAAACGCGTTTTCGGCCGAAAACGTGTACGTTTGCACTTCCCCGCCACAGGGAAGCTGCTAGCCGGGAATTCTCTGCCTGGTTCTACCCGCTGCCCGGAACGCTACGCAGGGCAAAAGCGGTTCTCGTCCTCCGTGCTTGCTTTTTCTCAGAAAGAGCCGTGGTGTGCGTTTTCGCCGGAAAACGCGTTTTCGGCCGAAAACGTGTACGTTTGCACTTCCCCGCCACAGGGAAGCTGCTAGCCGGGAATTCTCTGCCTGGTTCTACCCGCTGCCCGGAACGCTACGCAGGGCAAAAGCGGTTCTCGTCCTCCGTGCTTGCTTTTTCTCAGAAAGAGCCGTGGTGTGCGTTTTCGCCGGAAAACGCGTTTTCGGCCGAAAACGTGTACGTTTGCACTTCCCCGCCACAGGGAAGCTGCTAGCCGGGAATTCTCTGCCTGGTTCTACCCGCTGCCCGGAACGCTACGCAGGGCAAAAGCGGTTCTCGTCCTCCGTGCTTGCTTTTTCTCAGAAAGAGCCGTGGTGTGCGTTTTCGCCGGAAAACGCGTTTTCGGCCGAAAACGTGTACGTTTGCACTTCCCCGCCACAGGGAAGCTGCTAGCCGGGAATTCTCTGCCTGGTTCTACCCGCTGCCCGGAACGCTACGCAGGGCAAAAGCGGTTCTCGTCCTCCGTGCTTGCTTTTTCTCAGAAAGAGCCGTGGTGTGCGTTTTCGCCGGAAAACGCGTTTTCGGCCGAAAACGTGTACGTTTGCACTTCCCCGCCACAGGGAAGCTGCTAGCCGGGAATTCTCTGCCTGGTTCTACCCGCTGCCCGGAACGCTACGCAGGGCAAAAGCGGTTCTCGTCCTCCGTGCTTGCTTTTTCTCAGAAAGAGCCGTGGTGTGCGTTTTCGCCGGAAAACGCGTTTTCGGCCGAAAACGTGTACGTTTGCACTTCCCCGCCACAGGGAAGCTGCTAGCCGGGAATTCTCTGCCTGGTTCTACCCGCTGCCCGGAACGCTACGCAGGGCAAAAGCGGTTCTCGTCCTCCGTGCTTGCTTTTTCTCAGAAAGAGCCGTGGTGTGCGTTTTCGCCGGAAAACGCGTTTTCGGCCGAAAACGTGTACGTTTGCACTTCCCCGCCACAGGGAAGCTGCTAGCCGGGAATTCTCTGCCTGGTTCTACCCGCTGCCCGGAACGCTACGCAGGGCAAAAGCGGTTCTCGTCCTCCGTGCTTGCTTTTTCTCAGAAAGAGCCGTGGTGTGCGTTTTCGCCGGAAAACGCGTTTTCGGCCGAAAACGTGTACGTTTGCACTTCCCCGCCACAGGGAAGCTGCTAGCCGGGAATTCTCTGCCTGGTTCTACCCGCTGCCCGGAACGCTACGCAGGGCAAAAGCGGTTCTCGTCCTCCGTGCTTGCTTTTTCTCAGAAAGAGCCGTGGTGTGCGTTTTCGCCGGAAAACGCGTTTTCGGCCGAAAACGTGTACGTTTGCACTTCCCCGCCACAGGGAAGCTGCTAGCCGGGAATTCTCTGCCTGGTTCTACCCGCTGCCCGGAACGCTACGCAGGGCAAAAGCGGTTCTCGTCCTCCGTGCTTGCTTTTTCTCAGAAAGAGCCGTGGTGTGCGTTTTCGCCGGAAAACGCGTTTTCGGCCGAAAACGTGTACGTTTGCACTTCCCCGCCACAGGGAAGCTGCTAGCCGGGAATTCTCTGCCTGGTTCTACCCGCTGCCCGGAACGCTACGCAGGGCAAAAGCGGTTCTCGTCCTCCGTGCTTGCTTTTTCTCAGAAAGAGCCGTGGTGTGCGTTTTCGCCGGAAAACGCGTTTTCGGCCGAAAACGTGTACGTTTGCACTTCCCCGCCACAGGGAAGCTGCTAGCCGGGAATTCTCTGCCTGGTTCTACCCGCTGCCCGGAACGCTACGCAGGGCAAAAGCGGTTCTCGTCCTCCGTGCTTGCTTTTTCTCAGAAAGAGCCGTGGTGTGCGTTTTCGCCGGAAAACGCGTTTTCGGCCGAAAACGTGTACGTTTGCACTTCCCCGCCACAGGGAAGCTGCTAGCCGGGAATTCTCTGCCTGGTTCTACCCGCTGCCCGGAACGCTACGCAGGGCAAAAGCGGTTCTCGTCCTCCGTGCTTGCTTTTTCTCAGAAAGAGCCGTGGTGTGCGTTTTCGCCGGAAAACGCGTTTTCGGCCGAAAACGTGTACGTTTGCACTTCCCCGCCACAGGGAAGCTGCTAGCCGGGAATTCTCTGCCTGGTTCTACCCGCTGCCCGGAACGCTACGCAGGGCAAAAGCGGTTCTCGTCCTCCGTGCTTGCTTTTTCTCAGAAAGAGCCGTGGTGTGCGTTTTCGCCGGAAAACGCGTTTTCGGCCGAAAACGTGTACGTTTGCACTTCCCCGCCACAGGGAAGCTGCTAGCCGGGAATTCTCTGCCTGGTTCTACCCGCTGCCCGGAACGCTACGCAGGGCAAAAGCGGTTCTCGTCCTCCGTGCTTGCTTTTTCTCAGAAAGAGCCGTGGTGTGCGTTTTCGCCGGAAAACGCGTTTTCGGCCGAAAACGTGTACGTTTGCACTTCCCCGCCACAGGGAAGCTGCTAGCCGGGAATTCTCTGCCTGGTTCTACCCGCTGCCCGGAACGCTTCGCAGGGCAAAAGCGGTTCTCGTCCTCCGTGCTTGCTTTTTCTCAGAAAGAGCCGTGGTGTGCGTTTTCGCCGGAAAACGCGTTTTCGGCCGAAAACGTGTACGTTTGCACTTCCCCGCCACAGGGAAGCTGCTAGCCGGGAATTCTCTGCCTGGTTCTACCCGCTGCCCGGAACGCTACGCAGGGCAAAAGCGGTTCTCGTCCTCCGTGCTTGCTTTTTCTCAGAAAGAGCCGTGGTGTGCGTTTTCGCCGGAAAACGCGTTTTCGGCCGAAAACGTGTACGTTTGCACTTCCCCGCCACAGGGAAGCTGCTAGCCGGGAATTCTCTGCCTGGTTCTACCCGCTGCCCGGAACGCTACGCAGGGCAAAAGCGGTTCTCGTCCTCCGTGCTTGCTTTTTCTCAGAAAGAGCCGTGGTGTGCGTTTTCGCCGGAAAACGCGTTTTCGGCCGAAAACGTGTACGTTTGCACTTCCCCGCCACAGGGAAGCTGCTAGCCGGGAATTCTCTGCCTGGTTCTACCCGCTGCCCGGAACGCTACGCAGGGCAAAAGCGGTTCTCGTCCTCCGTGCTTGCTTTTTCTCAGAAAGAGCCGTGGTGTGCGTTTTCGCCGGAAAACGCGTTTTCGGCCGAAAACGTGTACGTTTGCACTTCCCCGCCACAGGGAAGCTGCTAGCCGGGAATTCTCTGCCTGGTTCTACCCGCTGCCCGGAACGCTACGCAGGGCAAAAGCGGTTCTCGTCCTCCGTGCTTGCTTTTTCTCAGAAAGAGCCGTGGTGTGCGTTTTCGCCGGAAAACGCGTTTTCGGCCGAAAACGTGTACGTTTGCACTTCCCCGCCACAGGGAAGCTGCTAGCCGGGAATTCTCTGCCTGGTTCTACCCGCTGCCCGGAACGCTACGCAGGGCAAAAGCGGTTCTCGTCCTCCGTGCTTGCTTTTTCTCAGAAAGAGCCGTGGTGTGCGTTTTCGCCGGAAAACGCGTTTTCGGCCGAAAACGTGTACGTTTGCACTTCCCCGCCACAGGGAAGCTGCTAGCCGGGAATTCTCTGCCTGGTTCTACCCGCTGCCCGGAACGCTACGCAGGGCAAAAGCGGTTCTCGTCCTCCGTGCTTGCTTTTTCTCAGAAAGAGCCGTGGTGTGCGTTTTCGCCGGAAAACGCGTTTTCGGCCGAAAACGTGTACGTTTGCACTTCCCCGCCACAGGGAAGCTGCTAGCCGGGAATTCTCT
The DNA here is from genome assembly GCF_965140245.1 of Athene noctua. NCBI lineage: Eukaryota > Metazoa > Chordata > Aves > Strigiformes > Strigidae > Athene > Athene noctua. Next base: position 51,697 of record NW_027437935.1, on the reverse strand, counting down.
GCCTGGTTCTACCCGCTGCCCGGAACGCTACGCAGGGCAAAAGCGGTTCTCGTCCTCCGTGCTTGCTTTTTCTCAGAAAGAGCCGTGGTGTGCGTTTTCGCCGGAAAACGCGTTTTCGGCCGAAAACGTGTACGTTTGCACTTCCCCGCCACAGGGAAGCTGCTAGCCGGGAATTCTCTGCCTGGTTCTACCCGCTGCCCGGAACGCTACGCAGGGCAAAAGCGGTTCTCGTCCTCCGTGCTTGCTTTTTCTCAGAAAGAGCCGTGGTGTGCGTTTTCGCCGGAAAACGCGTTTTCGGCCGAAAACGTGTACGTTTGCACTTCCCCGCCACAGGGAAGCTGCTAGCCGGGAATTCTCTGCCTGGTTCTACCCGCTGCCCGGAACGCTACGCAGGGCAAAAGCGGTTCTCGTCCTCCGTGCTTGCTTTTTCTCAGAAAGAGCCGTGGTGTGCGTTTTCGCCGGAAAACGCGTTTTCGGCCGAAAACGTGTACGTTTGCACTTCCCCGCCACAGGGAAGCTGCTAGCCGGGAATTCTCTGCCTGGTTCTACCCGCTGCCCGGAACGCTACGCAGGGCAAAAGCGGTTCTCGTCCTCCGTGCTTGCTTTTTCTCAGAAAGAGCCGTGGTGTGCGTTTTCGCCGGAAAACGCGTTTTCGGCCGAAAACGTGTACGTTTGCACTTCCCCGCCACAGGGAAGCTGCTAGCCGGGAATTCTCTGCCTGGTTCTACCCGCTGCCCGGAACGCTACGCAGGGCAAAAGCGGTTCTCGTCCTCCGTGCTTGCTTTTTCTCAGAAAGAGCCGTGGTGTGCGTTTTCGCCGGAAAACGCGTTTTCGGCCGAAAACGTGTACGTTTGCACTTCCCCGCCACAGGGAAGCTGCTAGCCGGGAATTCTCTGCCTGGTTCTACCCGCTGCCCGGAACGCTACGCAGGGCAAAAGCGGTTCTCGTCCTCCGTGCTTGCTTTTTCTCAGAAAGAGCCGTGGTGTGCGTTTTCGCCGGAAAACGCGTTTTCGGCCGAAAACGTGTACGTTTGCACTTCCCCGCCACAGGGAAGCTGCTAGCCGGGAATTCTCTGCCTGGTTCTACCCGCTGCCCGGAACGCTACGCAGGGCAAAAGCGGTTCTCGTCCTCCGTGCTTGCTTTTTCTCAGAAAGAGCCGTGGTGTGCGTTTTCGCCGGAAAACGCGTTTTCGGCCGAAAACGTGTACGTTTGCACTTCCCCGCCACAGGGAAGCTGCTAGCCGGGAATTCTCTGCCTGGTTCTACCCGCTGCCCGGAACGCTACGCAGGGCAAAAGCGGTTCTCGTCCTCCGTGCTTGCTTTTTCTCAGAAAGAGCCGTGGTGTGCGTTTTCGCCGGAAAACGCGTTTTCGGCCGAAAACGTGTACGTTTGCACTTCCCCGCCACAGGGAAGCTGCTAGCCGGGAATTCTCTGCCTGGTTCTACCCGCTGCCCGGAACGCTACGCAGGGCAAAAGCGGTTCTCGTCCTCCGTGCTTGCTTTTTCTCAGAAAGAGCCGTGGTGTGCGTTTTCGCCGGAAAACGCGTTTTCGGCCGAAAACGTGTACGTTTGCACTTCCCCGCCACAGGGAAGCTGCTAGCCGGGAATTCTCTGCCTGGTTCTACCCGCTGCCCGGAACGCTACGCAGGGCAAAAGCGGTTCTCGTCCTCCGTGCTTGCTTTTTCTCAGAAAGAGCCGTGGTGTGCGTTTTCGCCGGAAAACGCGTTTTCGGCCGAAAACGTGTACGTTTGCACTTCCCCGCCACAGGGAAGCTGCTAGCCGGGAATTCTCTGCCTGGTTCTACCCGCTGCCCGGAACGCTACGCAGGGCAAAAGCGGTTCTCGTCCTCCGTGCTTGCTTTTTCTCAGAAAGAGCCGTGGTGTGCGTTTTCGCCGGAAAACGCGTTTTCGGCCGAAAACGTGTACGTTTGCACTTCCCCGCCACAGGGAAGCTGCTAGCCGGGAATTCTCTGCCTGGTTCTACCCGCTGCCCGGAACGCTACGCAGGGCAAAAGCGGTTCTCGTCCTCCGTGCTTGCTTTTTCTCAGAAAGAGCCGTGGTGTGCGTTTTCGCCGGAAAACGCGTTTTCGGCCGAAAACGTGTACGTTTGCACTTCCCCGCCACAGGGAAGCTGCTAGCCGGGAATTCTCTGCCTGGTTCTACCCGCTGCCCGGAACGCTACGCAGGGCAAAAGCGGTTCTCGTCCTCCGTGCTTGCTTTTTCTCAGAAAGAGCCGTGGTGTGCGTTTTCGCCGGAAAACGCGTTTTCGGCCGAAAACGTGTACGTTTGCACTTCCCCGCCACAGGGAAGCTGCTAGCCGGGAATTCTCTGCCTGGTTCTACCCGCTGCCCGGAACGCTACGCAGGGCAAAAGCGGTTCTCGTCCTCCGTGCTTGCTTTTTCTCAGAAAGAGCCGTGGTGTGCGTTTTCGCCGGAAAACGCGTTTTCGGCCGAAAACGTGTACGTTTGCACTTCCCCGCCACAGGGAAGCTGCTAGCCGGGAATTCTCTGCCTGGTTCTACCCGCTGCCCGGAACGCTACGCAGGGCAAAAGCGGTTCTCGTCCTCCGTGCTTGCTTTTTCTCAGAAAGAGCCGTGGTGTGCGTTTTCGCCGGAAAACGCGTTTTCGGCCGAAAACGTGTACGTTTGCACTTCCCCGCCACAGGGAAGCTGCTAGCCGGGAATTCTCTGCCTGGTTCTACCCGCTGCCCGGAACGCTACGCAGGGCAAAAGCGGTTCTCGTCCTCCGTGCTTGCTTTTTCTCAGAAAGAGCCGTGGTGTGCGTTTTCGCCGGAAAACGCGTTTTCGGCCGAAAACGTGTACGTTTGCACTTCCCCGCCACAGGGAAGCTGCTAGCCGGGAATTCTCTGCCTGGTTCTACCCGCTGCCCGGAACGCTACGCAGGGCAAAAGCGGTTCTCGTCCTCCGTGCTTGCTTTTTCTCAGAAAGAGCCGTGGTGTGCGTTTTCGCCGGAAAACGCGTTTTCGGCCGAAAACGTGTACGTTTGCACTTCCCCGCCACAGGGAAGCTGCTAGCCGGGAATTCTCTGCCTGGTTCTACCCGCTGCCCGGAACGCTACGCAGGGCAAAAGCGGTTCTCGTCCTCCGTGCTTGCTTTTTCTCAGAAAGAGCCGTGGTGTGCGTTTTCGCCGGAAAACGCGTTTTCGGCCGAAAACGTGTACGTTTGCACTTCCCCGCCACAGGGAAGCTGCTAGCCGGGAATTCTCTGCCTGGTTCTACCCGCTGCCCGGAACGCTACGCAGGGCAAAAGCGGTTCTCGTCCTCCGTGCTTGCTTTTTCTCAGAAAGAGCCGTGGTGTGCGTTTTCGCCGGAAAACGCGTTTTCGGCCGAAAACGTGTACGTTTGCACTTCCCCGCCACAGGGAAGCTGCTAGCCGGGAATTCTCTGCCTGGTTCTACCCGCTGCCCGGAACGCTACGCAGGGCAAAAGCGGTTCTCGTCCTCCGTGCTTGCTTTTTCTCAGAAAGAGCCGTGGTGTGCGTTTTCGCCGGAAAACGCGTTTTCGGCCGAAAACGTGTACGTTTGCACTTCCCCGCCACAGGGAAGCTGCTAGCCGGGAATTCTCTGCCTGGTTCTACCCGCTGCCCGGAACGCTACGCAGGGCAAAAGCGGTTCTCGTCCTCCGTGCTTGCTTTTTCTCAGAAAGAGCCGTGGTGTGCGTTTTCGCCGGAAAACGCGTTTTCGGCCGAAAACGTGTACGTTTGCACTTCCCCGCCACAGGGAAGCTGCTAGCCGGGAATTCTCTGCCTGGTTCTACCCGCTGCCCGGAACGCTACGCAGGGCAAAAGCGGTTCTCGTCCTCCGTGCTTGCTTTTTCTCAGAAAGAGCCGTGGTGTGCGTTTTCGCCGGAAAACGCGTTTTCGGCCGAAAACGTGTACGTTTGCACTTCCCCGCCACAGGGAAGCTGCTAGCCGGGAATTCTCTGCCTGGTTCTACCCGCTGCCCGGAACGCTACGCAGGGCAAAAGCGGTTCTCGTCCTCCGTGCTTGCTTTTTCTCAGAAAGAGCCGTGGTGTGCGTTTTCGCCGGAAAACGCGTTTTCGGCCGAAAACGTGTACGTTTGCACTTCCCCGCCACAGGGAAGCTGCTAGCCGGGAATTCTCTGCCTGGTTCTACCCGCTGCCCGGAACGCTACGCAGGGCAAAAGCGGTTCTCGTCCTCCGTGCTTGCTTTTTCTCAGAAAGAGCCGTGGTGTGCGTTTTCGCCGGAAAACGCGTTTTCGGCCGAAAACGTGTACGTTTGCACTTCCCCGCCACAGGGAAGCTGCTAGCCGGGAATTCTCTGCCTGGTTCTACCCGCTGCCCGGAACGCTACGCAGGGCAAAAGCGGTTCTCGTCCTCCGTGCTTGCTTTTTCTCAGAAAGAGCCGTGGTGTGCGTTTTCGCCGGAAAACGCGTTTTCGGCCGAAAACGTGTACGTTTGCACTTCCCCGCCACAGGGAAGCTGCTAGCCGGGAATTCTCTGCCTGGTTCTACCCGCTGCCCGGAACGCTACGCAGGGCAAAAGCGGTTCTCGTCCTCCGTGCTTGCTTTTTCTCAGAAAGAGCCGTGGTGTGCGTTTTCGCCGGAAAACGCGTTTTCGGCCGAAAACGTGTACGTTTGCACTTCCCCGCCACAGGGAAGCTGCTAGCCGGGAATTCTCTGCCTGGTTCTACCCGCTGCCCGGAACGCTACGCAGGGCAAAAGCGGTTCTCGTCCTCCGTGCTTGCTTTTTCTCAGAAAGAGCCGTGGTGTGCGTTTTCGCCGGAAAACGCGTTTTCGGCCGAAAACGTGTACGTTTGCACTTCCCCGCCACAGGGAAGCTGCTAGCCGGGAATTCTCTGCCTGGTTCTACCCGCTGCCCGGAACGCTACGCAGGGCAAAAGCGGTTCTCGTCCTCCGTGCTTGCTTTTTCTCAGAAAGAGCCGTGGTGTGCGTTTTCGCCGGAAAACGCGTTTTCGGCCGAAAACGTGTACGTTTGCACTTCCCCGCCACAGGGAAGCTGCTAGCCGGGAATTCTCTGCCTGGTTCTACCCGCTGCCCGGAACGCTACGCAGGGCAAAAGCGGTTCTCGTCCTCCGTGCTTGCTTTTTCTCAGAAAGAGCCGTGGTGTGCGTTTTCGCCGGAAAACGCGTTTTCGGCCGAAAACGTGTACGTTTGCACTTCCCCGCCACAGGGAAGCTGCTAGCCGGGAATTCTCTGCCTGGTTCTACCCGCTGCCCGGAACGCTACGCAGGGCAAAAGCGGTTCTCGTCCTCCGTGCTTGCTTTTTCTCAGAAAGAGCCGTGGTGTGCGTTTTCGCCGGAAAACGCGTTTTCGGCCGAAAACGTGTACGTTTGCACTTCCCCGCCACAGGGAAGCTGCTAGCCGGGAATTCTCTGCCTGGTTCTACCCGCTGCCCGGAACGCTACGCAGGGCAAAAGCGGTTCTCGTCCTCCGTGCTTGCTTTTTCTCAGAAAGAGCCGTGGTGTGCGTTTTCGCCGGAAAACGCGTTTTCGGCCGAAAACGTGTACGTTTGCACTTCCCCGCCACAGGGAAGCTGCTAGCCGGGAATTCTCTGCCTGGTTCTACCCGCTGCCCGGAACGCTACGCAGGGCAAAAGCGGTTCTCGTCCTCCGTGCTTGCTTTTTCTCAGAAAGAGCCGTGGTGTGCGTTTTCGCCGGAAAACGCGTTTTCGGCCGAAAACGTGTACGTTTGCACTTCCCCGCCACAGGGAAGCTGCTAGCCGGGAATTCTCTGCCTGGTTCTACCCGCTGCCCGGAACGCTACGCAGGGCAAAAGCGGTTCTCGTCCTCCGTGCTTGCTTTTTCTCAGAAAGAGCCGTGGTGTGCGTTTTCGCCGGAAAACGCGTTTTCGGCCGAAAACGTGTACGTTTGCACTTCCCCGCCACAGGGAAGCTGCTAGCCGGGAATTCTCTGCCTGGTTCTACCCGCTGCCCGGAACGCTACGCAGGGCAAAAGCGGTTCTCGTCCTCCGTGCTTGCTTTTTCTCAGAAAGAGCCGTGGTGTGCGTTTTCGCCGGAAAACGCGTTTTCGGCCGAAAACGTGTACGTTTGCACTTCCCCGCCACAGGGAAGCTGCTAGCCGGGAATTCTCTGCCTGGTTCTACCCGCTGCCCGGAACGCTACGCAGGGCAAAAGCGGTTCTCGTCCTCCGTGCTTGCTTTTTCTCAGAAAGAGCCGTGGTGTGCGTTTTCGCCGGAAAACGCGTTTTCGGCCGAAAACGTGTACGTTTGCACTTCCCCGCCACAGGGAAGCTGCTAGCCGGGAATTCTCTGCCTGGTTCTACCCGCTGCCCGGAACGCTACGCAGGGCAAAAGCGGTTCTCGTCCTCCGTGCTTGCTTTTTCTCAGAAAGAGCCGTGGTGTGCGTTTTCGCCGGAAAACGCGTTTTCGGCCGAAAACGTGTACGTTTGCACTTCCCCGCCACAGGGAAGCTGCTAGCCGGGAATTCTCTGCCTGGTTCTACCCGCTGCCCGGAACGCTACGCAGGGCAAAAGCGGTTCTCGTCCTCCGTGCTTGCTTTTTCTCAGAAAGAGCCGTGGTGTGCGTTTTCGCCGGAAAACGCGTTTTCGGCCGAAAACGTGTACGTTTGCACTTCCCCGCCACAGGGAAGCTGCTAGCCGGGAATTCTCTGCCTGGTTCTACCCGCTGCCCGGAACGCTACGCAGGGCAAAAGCGGTTCTCGTCCTCCGTGCTTGCTTTTTCTCAGAAAGAGCCGTGGTGTGCGTTTTCGCCGGAAAACGCGTTTTCGGCCGAAAACGTGTACGTTTGCACTTCCCCGCCACAGGGAAGCTGCTAGCCGGGAATTCTCTGCCTGGTTCTACCCGCTGCCCGGAACGCTACGCAGGGCAAAAGCGGTTCTCGTCCTCCGTGCTTGCTTTTTCTCAGAAAGAGCCGTGGTGTGCGTTTTCGCCGGAAAACGCGTTTTCGGCCGAAAACGTGTACGTTTGCACTTCCCCGCCACAGGGAAGCTGCTAGCCGGGAATTCTCTGCCTGGTTCTACCCGCTGCCCGGAACGCTACGCAGGGCAAAAGCGGTTCTCGTCCTCCGTGCTTGCTTTTTCTCAGAAAGAGCCGTGGTGTGCGTTTTCGCCGGAAAACGCGTTTTCGGCCGAAAACGTGTACGTTTGCACTTCCCCGCCACAGGGAAGCTGCTAGCCGGGAATTCTCTGCCTGGTTCTACCCGCTGCCCGGAACGCTACGCAGGGCAAAAGCGGTTCTCGTCCTCCGTGCTTGCTTTTTCTCAGAAAGAGCCGTGGTGTGCGTTTTCGCCGGAAAACGCGTTTTCGGCCGAAAACGTGTACGTTTGCACTTCCCCGCCACAGGGAAGCTGCTAGCCGGGAATTCTCTGCCTGGTTCTACCCGCTGCCCGGAACGCTACGCAGGGCAAAAGCGGTTCTCGTCCTCCGTGCTTGCTTTTTCTCAGAAAGAGCCGTGGTGTGCGTTTTCGCCGGAAAACGCGTTTTCGGCCGAAAACGTGTACGTTTGCACTTCCCCGCCACAGGGAAGCTGCTAGCCGGGAATTCTCTGCCTGGTTCTACCCGCTGCCCGGAACGCTACGCAGGGCAAAAGCGGTTCTCGTCCTCCGTGCTTGCTTTTTCTCAGAAAGAGCCGTGGTGTGCGTTTTCGCCGGAAAACGCGTTTTCGGCCGAAAACGTGTACGTTTGCACTTCCCCGCCACAGGGAAGCTGCTAGCCGGGAATTCTCTGCCTGGTTCTACCCGCTGCCCGGAACGCTACGCAGGGCAAAAGCGGTTCTCGTCCTCCGTGCTTGCTTTTTCTCAGAAAGAGCCGTGGTGTGCGATTTCGCCGGAAAACGCGTTTTCGGCCGAAAACGTGTACGTTTGCACTTCCCCGCCACAGGGAAGCTGCTAGCCGGGAATTCTCTGCCTGGTTCTACCCGCTGCCAGGAACGCTATGCAGGGCAAAAGCGGTTCTCGTCCTCCGTGCTTGCTTTTTCTCAGAAAGAGCCGTGGTGTGCGTTTTGGCCGGAAAACGCGTTTTCGGCCGAAAACGTGCACGTTTGCACTTCCCCGCCACAGGGAAGCTGCTAGCCGGGAATTCTCTGCCTGGTTCTACCCGCTGCCCGGAACGCTACGCAGGGCAAAAGCGGTTCTCGTCCTCCGTGCTTGCTTTTTCTCAGAAAGAGCCGTGGTGTGCGTTTTCGCCGGAAAACGCGTTTTCGGCCGAAAACGTGTACGTTTGCACTTCCCCGCCACAGGGAAGCTGCTAGCCGGGAATTCTCTGCCTGGTTCTACCCGCTGCCCGCAACGCTACGCAGGGCAAAAGCGGTTCTCGTCCTCCGTGCTTGCTTTTTCTCAGAAAGAGCCGTGGTGTGCGCTTTCGCCGGAAAACGCGTTTTCGGCCGAAAACGTGTACGTTTGCACTTCCCCGCCACAGGGAAGCTGCTAGCCGGGAATTCTCTGCCTGGTTCTACCCGCTGCCCGGAACGCTACGCAGGGCAAAAGCGGTTCTCGTCCTCCGTGCTTGCTTTTTCTCAGAAAGAGCCGTGGTGTGCGCTTTCGCCGGAAAACGCGTTTTCGGCCGAAAACGTGTACGTTTGCACTTCCCCGCCACAGGGAAGCTGCTAGCCGGGAATTCTCTGCCTGGTTCTACCCGCTGCCCGGAACGCTACGCAGGGCAAAAGCGGTTCTCGTCCTCCGTGCTTGCTTTTTCTCAGAAAGAGCCGTGGTGTGCGTTTTCGCCGGAAAACGCGTTTTCGGCCGAAAACGTGTACGTTTGCACTTCCCCGCCACAGGGAAGCTGCTAGCCGGGAATTCTCTGCCTGGTTCTACCCGCTGCCCGGAACGCTACGCAGGGCAAAAGCGGTTCTCGTCCTCCGTGCTTGCTTTTTCTCAGAAAGAGCCGTGGTGTGCGATTTCGCCGGAAAACGCGTTTTCGGCCGAAAACGTGTACGTTTGCACTTCCCCGCCACAGGGAAGCTGCTAGCCGGGAATTCTCTGCCTGGTTCTACCCGCTGCCAGGAACGCTACGCAGGGCAAAAGCGGTTCTCGTCCTCCGTGCTTGCTTTTTCTCAGAAAGAGCCGTGGTGTGCGTTTTCGCCGGAAAACGCGTTTTCGGCCGAAAACGTGTACGTTTGCACTTCCCCGCCACAGGGAAGCTGCTAGCCGGGAATTCTCTGCCTGGTTCTACCCGCTGCCCGGAACGCTACGCAGGGCAAAAGCGGTTCTCGTCCTCCGTGCTTGCTTTTTCTCAGAAAGAGCCGTGGTGTGCGTTTTCGCCGGAAAACGCGTTTTCGGCCGAAAACGTGTACGTTTGCACTTCCCCGCCACAGGGAAGCTGCTAGCCGGGAATTCTCTGCCTGGTTCTACCCGCTGCCCGCAACGCTACGCAGGGCAAAAGCGGTTCTCGTCCTCCGTGCTTGCTTTTTCTCAGAAAGAGCCGTGGTGTGCGCTTTCGCCGGAAAACGCGTTTTCGGCCGAAAACGTGTACGTTTGCACTTCCCCGCCACAGGGAAGCTGCTAGCCGGGAATTCTCTGCCTGGTTCTACCCGCTGCCCGGAACGCTACGCAGGGCAAAAGCGGTTCTCGTCCTCCGTGCTTGCTTTTTCTCAGAAAGAGCCGTGGTGTGCGTTTTCGCCGGAAAACGCGTTTTCGGCCGAAAACGTGTACGTTTGCACTTCCCCCGCCACAGGGAAGCTGCTAGCCGGGAATTCTCTGCCTGGTTCTACCCGCTGCCCGGAACGCTACGCAGGGCAAAAGCGGTTCTCGTCCTCCGTGCTTGCTTTTTCTCAGAAAGAGCCGTGGTGTGCGTTTTCGCCGTAAAACGCGTTTTCGGCCGAAAACGTGTACGTTTGCACTTCCCCGCCACAGGGAAGCTGCTAGCCGGGAATTCTCTGCCTGGTTCTACCCGCTGCCCGGAACGCTACGCAGGGCAAAAGCGGTTCTCGTCCTCCGTGCTTGCTTTTTCTCAGAAAGAGCCGTGGTGTGCGTTTTCGCCGGAAAACGCGTTTTCGGCCGAAAACGTGTACGTTTGCACTTCCCCGCCACAGGGAAGCTGCTAGCCGGGAATTCTCTGCCTGGTTCTACCCGCTGCCCGGAACGCTACGCAGGGCAAAAGCGGTTCTCGTCCTCCGTGCTTGCTTTTTCTCAGAAAGAGCCGTGGTGTGCGCTTTCGCCGGAAAACGCGTTTTCGGCCGAAAACGTGTACGTTTGCACTTCCCCGCCACAGGGAAGCTGCTAGCCGGGAATTCTCTGCCTGGTTCTACCCGCTGCCCGAACGCTACGCAGGGCAAAAGCGGTTCTCGTCCTCCGTGCTTGCTTTTTCTCAGAAAGAGCCGTGGTGTGCGTTTTCGCCGGAAAACGCGTTTTCGGCCGAAAACGTGTACGTTTGCACTTCCCCGCCACAGGGAAGCTGCTAGCCGGGAATTCTCTGCCTGGTTCTACCCGCTGCCCGGAACGCTACGCAGGGCAAAAGCGGTTCTCGTCCTCCGTGCTTGCTTTTTCTCAGAAAGAGCCGTGGTGTGCGTTTTCGCCGGAAAACGCGTTTTCGGCCGAAAACGTGTACGTTTGCACTTCCCCGCCACAGGGAAGCTGCTAGCCGGGAATTCTCTGCCTGGTTCTACCCGCTGCCCGGAACGCTACGCAGGGCAAAAGCGGTTCTCGTCCTCCGTGCTTGCTTTTTCTCAGAAAGAGCCGTGGTGTGCGTTTTGGCCGGAAAACGCGTTTTCGGCCGAAAACGTGTACGTTTGCACTTCCCCGCCACAGGGAAGCTGCTAGCCGGGAATTCTCTGCCTGGTTCTACCCGCTGCCCGGAACGCTACGCAGGGCAAAAGCGGTTCTCGTCCTCCGTGCTTGCTTTTTCTCAGAAAGAGCCGTGGTGTGCGTTTTCGCCGGAAAACGCGTTTTCGGCCGAAAACGTGTACGTTTGCACTTCCCCGCCACAGGGAAGCTGCTAGCCGGGAATTCTCTGCCTGGTTCTACCCGCTGCCCGGAACGCTACGCAGGGCAAAAGCGGTTCTCGTCCTCCGTGCTTGCTTTTTCTCAGAAAGAGCCGTGGTGTGCGTTTTCCGCCGGAAAACGCGTTTTCGGCCGAAAACGTGTACGTTTGCACTTCCCCGCCACAGGGAAGCTGCTAGCCGGGAATTCTCTGCCTGGTTCTACCCGCTGCCCGGAACGCTACGCAGGGCAAAAGCGGTTCTCGTCCTCCGTGCTTGCTTTTTCTCAGAAAGAGCCGTGGTGTGCGCTTTCGCCGGAAAACGCGTTTTCGGCCGAAAACGTGTACGTTTGCACTTCCCCGCCACAGGGAAGCTGCTAGCGGGAATTCTCTGCCTGGTTCTACCCGCTGCCCGGAACGCTACGCAGGGCAAAAGCGGTTCTCGTCCTCCGTGCTTGCTTTTTCTCAGAAAGAGCCGTGGTGTGCGTTTTCGCCGGAAAACGCGTTTTCGGCCGAAAACGTGTACGTTTGCACTTCCCCGCCACAGGGAAGCTGCTAGCCGGGAATTCTCTGCCTGGTTCTACCCGCTGCCCGGAACGCTACGCAGGGCAAAAGCGGTTCTCGTCCTCCGTGCTTGCTTTTTCTCAGAAAGAGCCGTGGTGTGCGTTTTCGCCGGAAAACGCGTTTTCGGCCGAAAACGTGTACGTTTGCACTTCCCCGCCACAGGGAAGCTGCTAGCCGGGAATTCTCTGCCTGGTTCTACCCGCTGCCCGGAACGCTACGCAGGGCAAAAGCGGTTCTCGTCCTCCGTGCTTGCTTTTTCTCAGAAAGAGCCGTGGTGTGCGATTTCGCCGGAAAAAGCGTTTTCGGCCGAAAACGTGTGCGTTTGCACTTCCCCGCCACAGGGAAGCTGCTAGCCGGGAATTCTCTGCCTGGTTCTACCCGCTGCCCGGAACGCTACGCAGGGCAAAAGCGGTTCTCGTCCTCCGTGCTTGCTTTTTCTCAGAAAGAGCCGTGGTGTGCGTTTTCGCCGGAAAACGCGTTTTCGGCCGAAAACGTGTACGTTTGCACTTCCCCGCCACAGGGAAGCTGCTAGCCGGGAATTCTCTGCCTGGTTCTACCCGCTGCCCGGAACGCTACGCAGGGCAAAAGCGGTTCTCGTCCTCCGTGCTTGCTTTTTCTCAGAAAGAGCCGTGGTGTGCGATTTCGCCGGAAAACGCGTTTTCGGCCGAAAACGTGTACGTTTGCACTTCCCCGCCACAGGGAAGCTGCTAGCCGGGAATTCTCTGCCTGGTTCTACCCGCTGCCCGGAACGCTACGCAGGGCAAAAGCGGTTCTCGTCCTCCGTGCTTGCTTTTTCTCAGAAAGAGCCGTGGTGTGCCTTTTCGCCGGAAAACGCGTTTTCGGCCGAAAACGTGTACGTTTGCACGTCCCCGCCACAGGGAAGCTGCTAGCCGGGAATTCTCTGCCTGGTTCTACCCGCTGCCCGGAACGCTACGCAGGGCAAAAGCGGTTCTCGTCCTCCGTGCTTGCTTTTTCTCAGAAAGAGCCGTGGTGTGAGATTTCGCCGGAAAACGCGTTTTCGGCCGAAAACGTGTACGTTTGCACTTCCCCGCCACAGGGAAGCTGCTAGCCGGGAATTCTCTGCCTGGTTCTACCCGCTGCCCGGAACGCTACGCAGGGCAAAAGCGGTTCTCGTCCTCCGTGCTTGCTTTTTCTCAGAAAGAGCCGTGGTGTGCGTTTTCGCCGGAAAACGCGTTTTCGGCCGAAAACGTGTACGTTTGCACTTCCCCGCCACAGGGAAGCTGCTAGCCGGGAATTCTCTGCCTGGTTCTACCCGCTGCCCGGAACGCTACGCAGGGCAAAAGCGGTTCTCGTCCTCCGTGCTTGCTTTTTCTCAGAAAGAGCCGTGGTGTGCGTTTTCGCCGGAAAACGCGTTTTCGGCCGAAAACGTGTACGTTTGCACTTCCCCGCCACAGGGAAGCTGCTAGCCGGGAATTCTCTGCCTGGTTCTACCCGCTGCCCGGAACGCTACGCAGGGCAAAAGCGGTTCTCGTCCTCCGTGCTTGCTTTTTCTCAGAAAGAGCCGTGGTGTGCCTTTTCGCCGGAAAACGCGTTTTCGGCCGAAAACGTGTACGTTTGCACTTCCCCGCCACAGGGAAGCTGCTAGCCGGGAATTCTCTGCCTGGTTCTACCCGCTGCCCGGAACGCTACGCAGGGCAAAAGCGGTTCTCGTCCTCCGTGCTTGCTTTTTCTCAGAAAGAGCCGTGGTGTGCGTTTTCGCCGGAAAACGCGTTTTCGGCCGAAAACGTGTACGTTTGCACTTCCCCGCCACAGGGAAGCTGCTAGCCGGGAATTCTCTGCCTGGTTCTACCCGCTGCCCGGAACGCTACGCAGGGCAAAAGCGGTTCTCGTCCTCCGTGCTTGCTTTTTCTCAGAAAGAGCCGTGGTGTGCGTTTTCGCCGGAAAACGCGTTTTCGGCCGAAAACGTGTACGTTTGCACTTCCCCGCCACAGGGAAGCTGCTAGCCGGGAATTCTCTGCCTGGTTCTACCCGCTGCCCGGAACGCTACGCAGGGCAAAAGCGGTTCTCGTCCTCCGTGCTTGCTTTTTCTCAGAAAGAGCCGTGGTGTGCGTTTTCGCCGGAAAACGCGTTTTCGGCCGAAAACGTGTACGTTTGCACTTCCCCGCCACAGGGAAGCTGCTAGCCGGGAATTCTCTGCCTGGTTCTACCCGCTGCCCGGAACGCTACGCAGGGCAAAAGCGGTTCTCGTCCTCCGTGCTTGCTTTTTCTCAGAAAGAGCCGTGGTGTGCGTTTTCGCCGGAAAACGCGTTTTCGGCCGAAAACGTGTACGTTTGCACTTCCCCGCCACAGGGAAGCTGCTAGCCGGGAATTCTCTGCCTGGTTCTACCCGCTGCCCGGAACGCTACGCAGGGCAAAAGTGGTTCTCGTCCTCCGTGCTTGCTTTTTCTCAGAAAGAGCCGTGGTGTGCGTTTTCGCCGGAAAACGCGTTTTCGGCCGAAAACGTGTACGTTTGCACTTCCCCGCCACAGGGAAGCTGCTAGCCGGGAATTCTCTGCCTGGTTCTACCCGCTGCCCGGAACGCTACGCAGGGCAAAAGCGGTTCTCGTCCTCCGTGCTTGCTTTTTCTCAGAAAGAGCCGTGGTGTGCGATTTCGCCGGAAAACGCGTTTTCGGCCGAAAACGTGTACGTTTGCACTTCCCCGCCACAGGGAAGCTGCTAGCCGGGAATTCTCTGCCTGGTTCTACCCGCTGCCCGGAACGCTACGCAGGGCAAAAGCGGTTCTCGTCCTCCGTGCTTGCTTTTTCTCAGAAAGAGCCGTGGTGTGCGTTTTCGCCAGAAAACGCGTTTTCGGCCGAAAACGTGTACGTTTGCACTTCCCCGCCACAGGGAAGCTGCTAGCCGGGAATTCTCTGCCTGGTTCTACCCGCTGCCCGGAACGCTACGCAGGGCAAAAGCGGTTCTCGTCCTCCGTGCTTGCTTTTTCTCAGAAAGAGCCGTGGTGTGCGTTTTCGCCGGAAAACGCCTTTTCGGCCGAAAACGTGTACGTTTGCACTTCCCCGCCACAGGGAAGCTGCTAGCCGGGAATTCTCTGCCTGGTTCTACCCGCTGCCCGGAACGCTACGCAGGGCAGAAGCGGTTCTCGTCCTCCGTGCTTGCTTTTTCTCAGAAAGAGCCGTGGTGTGCGATTTCGCCGGAAAACGCGTTTTCGGCCGAAAACGTATACGTTTGCACTTCCCCGCCACAGGGAAGCTGCTAGCCGGGAATTCTCTGCCTGGTTCTACCCGCTGCCCGGAACGCTACGCAGGGCAAAAGCGGTTCTCGTCCTCCGTGCTTGCTTTTTCTCAGAAAGAGCCGTGGTGTGCGTTTTCGCCGGAAAACGCGTTTTCGGCCGAAAACGTGTACGTTTGCACTTCCCCGCCACAGGGAAGCTGCTAGCCGGGAATTCTCTGCCTGGTTCTACCCGCTGCCCGGAACGCTACGCAGGGCAAAAGCGGTTCTCGTCCTCCGTGCTTGCTTTTTCTCAGAAAGAGCCGTGGTGTGCGATTTCGCCGGAAAACGCGTTTTCGGCCGAAAACGTGTGCGTTTGCACTTCCCCGCCACAGGGAAGCTGCTAGCCGGGAATTCTCTGCCTGGTTCTACCCGCTGCCCGGAACGCTACGCAGGGCAAAAGCGGTTCTCGTCCTCCGTGCTTGCTTTTTCTCAGAAAGAGCCGTGGTGTGCGTTTTCGCCGGAAAACGCGTTTTCGGCCGAAAACGTTTACGTTTGCACTTCCCCGCCACAGGGAAGCTGCTAGCCGGGAATTCTCTGCCTGGTTCTACCCGCTGCCCGGAACGCTACGCAGGGCAAAAGCGGTTCTCGTCCTCCGTGCTTGCTTTTTCTCAGAAAGAGCCGTGGTGTGCGTTTTCGCCGGAAAACGCGTTTTCGCCGGAAAACGCGTTTTCGGCCGAAAACGTGTACGTTTGCACTTCCCCGCCACAGGGAAGCTGCTAGCCGGGAATTCTCTGCCTGGTTCTACGCGCTGCCCGGAACGCTACGCAGGGCAAAAGCGGTTCTCGTCCTCCGTGCTTGCTTTTTCTCAGAAAGCGCCGTGGTGTGCGTTTTCGCCGGAAAACGCGTTTTCGGCCGAAAACGTGTACGTTTGCACTTCCCCGCCACAGGGAAGCTGCTAGCCGGGAATTCTCTGCCTGGTTCTACCCGCTGCCCGGAACGCTACGCAGGGCAAAAGCGGTTCTCGTCCTCCGTGCTTGCTTTTTCTCAGAAAGAGCCGTGGTGTGCCTTTTCGCCGGAAAACGCGTTTTCGGCCGAAAACGTGTACGTTTGCACTTCCCCGCCACAGGGAAGCTGCTAGCCGGGAATTCTCTGCCTGGTTCTACCCGCTGCCCGGAACGCTACGCAGGGCAAAAGCGGTTCTCGTCCTCCGTGCTTGCTTTTTCTCAGAAAGAGCCGTGGTGTGCGATTTCGCCGGAAAACGCGTTTTCGGCCGAAAACGTGTACGTTTGCACTTCCCCGCCACAGGGAAGCTGCTAGCCGGGAATTCTCTGCCTGGTTCTACCCGCTGCCCGGAACGCTACGCAGGGCAAAAGCGGTTCTCGTCCTCCGTGCTTGCTTTTTCTCAGAAAGAGCCGTGGTGTGCGATTTCGCCGGAAAACGCGTTTTCGGCCGAAAACGTGTACGTTTGCACTTCCCCGCCACAGGGAAGCTGCTAGCCGGGAATTCTCTGCCTGGTTCTACCCGCTGCCCGGAACGCTACGCAGGGCAAAAGCGGTTCTCGTCCTCCGTGCTTGCTTTTTCTCAGAAAGAGCCGTGGTGTGCGTTTTCGCCGGAAAACGCCTTTTCGGCCGAAAACGTGTACGTTTGCACTTCCCCGCCACAGGGAAGCTGCTAGCCGGGAATTCTCTGCCTGGTTCTACCCGCTGCCCGGAACGCTACGCAGGGCAGAAGCGGTTCTCGTCCTCCGTGCTTGCTTTTTCTCAGAAAGAGCCGTGGTGTGCGATTTCGCCGGAAAACGCGTTTTCGGCCGAAAACGTATACGTTTGCACTTCCCCGCCACAGGGAAGCTGCTAGCCGGGAATTCTCTGCCTGGTTCTACCCGCTGCCCGGAACGCTACGCAGGGCAAAAGCGGTTCTCGTCCTCCGTGCTTGCTTTTTCTCAGAAAGAGCCGTGGTGTGCGTTTTCGCCGGAAAACGCGTTTTCGGCCGAAAACGTGTACGTTTGCACTTCCCCGCCACAGGGAAGCTGCTAGCCGGGAATTCTCTGCCTGGTTCTACCCGCTGCCCGGAACGCTACGCAGGGCAAAAGCGGTTCTCGTCCTCCGTGCTTGCTTTTTCTCAGAAAGAGCCGTGGTGTGCGATTTCGCCGGAAAACGCGTTTTCGGCCGAAAACGTGTACGTTTGCACTTCCCCGCCACAGGGAAGCTGCTAGCCGGGAATTCTCTGCCTGGTTCTACCCGCTGCCCGGAACGCTACGCAGGGCAAAAGCGGTTCTCGTCCTCCGTGCTTGCTTTTTCTCAGAAAGAGCCGTGGTGTGCGATTTCGCCGGAAAACGCGTTTTCGGCCGAAAACGTGTACGTTTGCACTTCCCCGCCACAGGGAAGCTGCTAGCCGGGAATTCTCTGCCTGGTTCTACCCGCTGCCCGGAACGCTACGCAGGGCAAAAGCGGTTCTCGTCCTCCGTGCTTGCTTTTTCTCAGAAAGAGCCGTGGTGTGCGTTTTCGCCGGAAAACTCGTTTTCGGCCGAAAACGTGTACGTTTGCACTTCCCCGCCACAGGGAAGCTGCTAGCCGGGAATTCTCTGCCTGGTTCTACCCGCTGCCCGGAACGTTACGCAGGGCAGAAGCGGTTCTCGTCCTCCGTGCTTGCTTTTTCTCAGAAAGAGCCGTGGTGTGCGTTTTCGCCGGAAAACGCGTTTTCGGCCGAAAACGTGTACGTTTGCACTTCCCCGCCACAGGGAAGCTGCTAGCCGGGAATTCTCTGCCTGGTTCTACTCGCTGCCCGGAACGCTACGCAGGGCAAAAGCGG
This sequence comes from Athene noctua, assembly GCF_965140245.1. NCBI lineage: Eukaryota > Metazoa > Chordata > Aves > Strigiformes > Strigidae > Athene > Athene noctua. The sequence continues at coordinate 34,270 of NW_027437935.1, read as the reverse complement.
TTCTCGTCCTCCGTGCTTGCTTTTTCTCAGAAAGAGCCGTGGTGTGCGTTTTCGCCGGAAAACGCGTTTTCGGCCGAAAACGTGTACGTTTGCACTTCCCCGCCACAGGGAAGCTGCTAGCCGGGAATTCTCTGCCTGGTTCTACCCGCTGCCCGGAACGCTACGCAGGGCAAAAGCGGTTCTCGTCCTCCGTGCTTGCTTTTTCTCAGAAAGAGCCGTGGTGTGCGTTTTCGCCGGAAAACGCGTTTTCGGCCGAAAACGTGTACGTTTGCACTTCCCCGCCACAGGGAAGCTGCTAGCCGGGAATTCTCTGCCTGGTTCTACCCGCTGCCCGGAACGCTACGCAGGGCAAAAGCGGTTCTCGTCCTCCGTGCTTGCTTTTTCTCAGAAAGAGCCGTGGTGTGCGTTTTCGCCGGAAAACGCGTTTTCGGCCGAAAACGTGTACGTTTGCACTTCCCCGCCACAGGGAAGCTGCTAGCCGGGAATTCTCTGCCTGGTTCTACCCGCTGCCCGGAACGCTACGCAGGGCAAAAGCGGTTCTCGTCCTCCGTGCTTGCTTTTTCTCAGAAAGAGCCGTGGTGTGCGTTTTCGCCGGAAAACGCGTTTTCGGCCGAAAACGTGTACGTTTGCACTTCCCCGCCACAGGGAAGCTGCTAGCCGGGAATTCTCTGCCTGGTTCTACCCGCTGCCCGGAACGCTACGCAGGGCAAAAGCGGTTCTCGTCCTCCGTGCTTGCTTTTTCTCAGAAAGAGCCGTGGTGTGCGTTTTCGCCGGAAAACGCGTTTTCGGCCGAAAACGTGTACGTTTGCACTTCCCCGCCACAGGGAAGCTGCTAGCCGGGAATTCTCTGCCTGGTTCTACCCGCTGCCCGGAACGCTACGCAGGGCAAAAGCGGTTCTCGTCCTCCGTGCTTGCTTTTTCTCAGAAAGAGCCGTGGTGTGCGTTTTCGCCGGAAAACGCGTTTTCGGCCGAAAACGTGTACGTTTGCACTTCCCCGCCACAGGGAAGCTGCTAGCCGGGAATTCTCTGCCTGGTTCTACCCGCTGCCCGGAACGCTACGCAGGGCAAAAGCGGTTCTCGTCCTCCGTGCTTGCTTTTTCTCAGAAAGAGCCGTGGTGTGCGTTTTCGCCGGAAAACGCGTTTTCGGCCGAAAACGTGTACGTTTGCACTTCCCCGCCACAGGGAAGCTGCTAGCCGGGAATTCTCTGCCTGGTTCTACCCGCTGCCCGGAACGCTACGCAGGGCAAAAGCGGTTCTCGTCCTCCGTGCTTGCTTTTTCTCAGAAAGAGCCGTGGTGTGCGTTTTCGCCGGAAAACGCGTTTTCGGCCGAAAACGTGTACGTTTGCACTTCCCCGCCACAGGGAAGCTGCTAGCGAAATTCTCTGCCTGGTTCTACCCGCTGCCCGGAACGCTACGCAGGGCAAAAGCGGTTCTCGTCCTCCGTGCTTGCTTTTTCTCAGAAAGAGCCGTGGTGTGCGTTTTCGCCGGAAAACGCCTTTTCGGCCGAAAACGTGTACGTTTGCACTTCCCCGCCACAGGGAAGCTGCTAGCCGGGAATTCCTCTGCCTGGTTCTACCCGCTGCCCGGAACGCTACGCAGGGCAAAAGCGGTTCTCGTCCTCCGTGCTTGCTTTTTCTCAGAAAGAGCCGTGGTGTGCGATTTCGCCGGAAAACGCGTTTTCGGCCGAAAACGTGTACGTTTGCACTTCCCCGCCACAGGGAAGCTGCTAGCCGGGAATTCTCTGCCTGGTTCTACCCGCTGCCCGGAACGCTACGCAGGGCAAAAGCGGTTCTCGTCCTCCGTGCTTGCTTTTTCTCAGAAAGAGCCGTGGTGTGCGTTTTCGCCGGGAAAACGCGTTTTCGGCCGAAAACGTGTACGTTTGCACTTCCCCGCCACAGGGAAGCTGCTAGCCGGGAATTCTCTGCCTGGTTCTACCCGCTGCCCGGAACGCTACGCAGGGCAAAAGCGGTTCTCGTCCTCCGTGCTTGCTTTTTCTCAGAAAGAGCCGTGGTGTGCGTTTTCGCCGGAAAACGCGTTTTCGGCCGAAAACGTGTACGTTTGCACTTCCCCGCCACAGGGAAGCTGCTAGCCGGGAATTCTCTGCCTGGTTCTACCCGCTGCCCGGAACGCTACGCAGGGCAAAAGCCGTTCTCGTCCTCCGTGCTTGCTTTTTCACAGAAAGAGCCGTGGTGTGCCTTTTCGCCGGAAAACGCGTTTTCGGCCGAAAACATGTACGTTTGCACTTCCCCGCCACAGGGAAGCTGCTAGCCGGGAATTCTCTGCCTGGTTCTACCCGCTGCCCGGAACGCTACGCAGGGCAAAAGCGGTTCTCGTCCTCCGTGCTTGCTTTTTCTCAGAAAGAGCCGTGGTGTGCGTTTTCGCCGGAAAACGCGTTTTCGGCCGAAAACGTGTACGTTTGCACTTCCCCGCCACAGGGAAGCTGCTAGCCGGGAATTCTCTGCCTGGTTCTACCCGCTGCCCGGAACGCTACGCAGGGCAAAAGCGGTTCTCGTCCTCCGTGCTTGCTTTTTCTCAGAAAGAGCCGTGGTGTGCGTTTTCGCCGGAAAACGCGTTTTCGGCCGAAAACGTGTACGTTTGCACTTCCCCGCCACAGGGAAGCTGCTAGCCGGGAATTCTCTGCCTGGTTCTACCCGCTGCCCGGAACGCTACGCAGGGCAAAAGCGGTTCTCGTCCTCCGTGCTTGCTTTTTCTCAGAAAGAGCCGTGGTGTGCGTTTTCGCCGGAAAACGCGTTTTCGGCCGAAAACGTGTACGTTTGCACTTCCCCGCCACAGGGAAGCTGCTAGCCGGGAATTCTCTGCCTGGTTCTACCCGCTGCCCGGAACGCTACGCAGGGCAAAAGCGGTTCTCGTCCTCCGTGCTTGCTTTTTCTCAGAAAGAGCCGTGGTGTGCCTTTTCGCCGGAAAACGCGTTTTCGGCCGAAAACATGTACGTTTGCACTTCCCCGCCACAGGGAAGCTGCTAGCCGGGAATTCTCTGCCTGGTTCTACCCGCTGCCCGGAACGCTACGCAGGGCAAAAGCGGTTCTCGTCCTCCGTGCTTGCTTTTTCTCAGAAAGAGCCGTGGTGTGCGTTTTCGCCGGAAAACGCGTTTTCGGCCGAAAACGTGTACGTTTGCACTTCCCCGCCACAGGGAAGCTGCTAGCCGGGAATTCTCTGCCTGGTTCTACCCGCTGCCCGGAACGCTACGCAGGGCAAAAGCGGTTCTCGTCCTCCGTGCTTGCTTTTTCTCAGAAAGAGCCGTGGTGTGCGTTTTCGCCGGAAAACGCGTTTTCGGCCGAAAACGTGTACGTTTGCACTTCCCCGCCACAGGGAAGCTGCTAGCCGGGAATTCTCTGCCTGGTTCTACCCGCTGCCCGGAACGCTACGCAGGGCAAAAGCGGTTCTCGTCCTCCGTGCTTGCTTTTTCTCAGAAAGAGCCGTGGTGTGCGTTTTCGCCGGAAAACGCGTTTTCGGCCGAAAACGTGTACGTTTGCACTTCCCCGCCACAGGGAAGCTGCTAGCCGGGAATTCTCTGCCTGGTTCTACCCGCTGCCCGGAACGCTACGCAGGGCAAAAGCGGTTCTCGTCCTCCGTGCTTGCTTTTTCTCAGAAAGAGCCGTGGTGTGCGTTTTCGCCGGAAAACGCGTTTTCGGCCGAAAACGTGTACGTTTGCACTTCCCCGCCACAGGGAAGCTGCTAGCCGGGAATTCTCTGCCTGGTTCTACCCGCTGCCCGGAACGCTACGCAGGGCAAAAGCGGTTCTCGTCCTCCGTGCTTGCTTTTTCTCAGAAAGAGCCGTGGTGTGCGTTTTCGCCGGAAAACGCGTTTTCGGCCGAAAACGTGTACGTTTGCACTTCCCCGCCACAGGGAAGCTGCTAGCCGGGAATTCTCTGCCTGGTTCTACCCGCTGCCCGGAACGCTACGCAGGGCAAAAGCGGTTCTCGTCCTCCGTGCTTGCTTTTTCTCAGAAAGAGCCGTGGTGTGCGTTTTCGCCGGAAAACGCGTTTTCGGCCGAAAACGTGTACGTTTGCACTTCCCCGCCACAGGGAAGCTGCTAGCCGGGAATTCTCTGCCTGGTTCTACCCGCTGCCCGGAACGCTACGCAGGGCAAAAGCGGTTCTCGTCCTCCGTGCTTGCTTTTTCTCAGAAAGAGCCGTGGTGTGCGTTTTCGCCGGAAAACGCGTTTTCGGCCGAAAACGTGTACGTTTGCACTTCCCCGCCACAGGGAAGCTGCTAGCCGGGAATTCTCTGCCTGGTTCTACCCGCTGCCCGGAACGCTACGCAGGGCAAAAGCGGTTCTCGTCCTCCGTGCTTGCTTTTTCTCAGAAAGAGCCGTGGTGTGCGTTTTCGCCGGAAAACGCGTTTTCGGCCGAAAACGTGTACGTTTGCACTTCCCCGCCACAGGGAAGCTGCTAGCCGGGAATTCTCTGCCTGGTTCTACCCGCTGCCCGGAACGCTACGCAGGGCAAAAGCGGTTCTCGTCCTCCGTGCTTGCTTTTTCTCAGAAAGAGCCGTGGTGTGCGTTTTCGCCGGAAAACGCGTTTTCGGCCGAAAACGTGTACGTTTGCACTTCCCCGCCACAGGGAAGCTGCTAGCCGGGAATTCTCTGCCTGGTTCTACCCGCTGCCCGGAACGCTACGCAGGGCAAAAGCGGTTCTCGTCCTCCGTGCTTGCTTTTTCTCAGAAAGAGCCGTGGTGTGCGTTTTCGCCGGAAAACGCGTTTTCGGCCGAAAACGTGTACGTTTGCACTTCCCCGCCACAGGGAAGCTGCTAGCCGGGAATTCTCTGCCTGGTTCTACCCGCTGCCCGGAACGCTACGCAGGGCAAAAGCGGTTCTCGTCCTCCGTGCTTGCTTTTTCTCAGAAAGAGCCGTGGTGTGCGTTTTCGCCGGAAAACGCGTTTTCGGCCGAAAACGTGTACGTTTGCACTTCCCCGCCACAGGGAAGCTGCTAGCCGGGAATTCTCTGCCTGGTTCTACCCGCTGCCCGGAACGCTACGCAGGGCAAAAGCGGTTCTCGTCCTCCGTGCTTGCTTTTTCTCAGAAAGAGCCGTGGTGTGCGTTTTCGCCGGAAAACGCGTTTTCGGCCGAAAACGTGTACGTTTGCACTTCCCCGCCACAGGGAAGCTGCTAGCCGGGAATTCTCTGCCTGGTTCTACCCGCTGCCCGGAACGCTACGCAGGGCAAAAGCGGTTCTCGTCCTCCGTGCTTGCTTTTTCTCAGAAAGAGCCGTGGTGTGCGTTTTCGCCGGAAAACGCGTTTTCGGCCGAAAACGTGTACGTTTGCACTTCCCCGCCACAGGGAAGCTGCTAGCCGGGAATTCTCTGCCTGGTTCTACCCGCTGCCCGGAACGCTACGCAGGGCAAAAGCGGTTCTCGTCCTCCGTGCTTGCTTTTTCTCAGAAAGAGCCGTGGTGTGCGTTTTCGCCGGAAAACGCGTTTTCGGCCGAAAACGTGTACGTTTGCACTTCCCCGCCACAGGGAAGCTGCTAGCCGGGAATTCTCTGCCTGGTTCTACCCGCTGCCCGGAACGCTACGCAGGGCAAAAGCGGTTCTCGTCCTCCGTGCTTGCTTTTTCTCAGAAAGAGCCGTGGTGTGCGTTTTCGCCGGAAAACGCGTTTTCGGCCGAAAACGTGTACGTTTGCACTTCCCCGCCACAGGGAAGCTGCTAGCCGGGAATTCTCTGCCTGGTTCTACCCGCTGCCCGGAACGCTACGCAGGGCAAAAGCGGTTCTCGTCCTCCGTGCTTGCTTTTTCTCAGAAAGAGCCGTGGTGTGCGTTTTCGCCGGAAAACGCGTTTTCGGCCGAAAACGTGTACGTTTGCACTTCCCCGCCACAGGGAAGCTGCTAGCCGGGAATTCTCTGCCTGGTTCTACCCGCTGCCCGGAACGCTACGCAGGGCAAAAGCGGTTCTCGTCCTCCGTGCTTGCTTTTTCTCAGAAAGAGCCGTGGTGTGCGTTTTCGCCGGAAAACGCGTTTTCGGCCGAAAACGTGTACGTTTGCACTTCCCCGCCACAGGGAAGCTGCTAGCCGGGAATTCTCTGCCTGGTTCTACCCGCTGCCCGGAACGCTACGCAGGGCAAAAGCGGTTCTCGTCCTCCGTGCTTGCTTTTTCTCAGAAAGAGCCGTGGTGTGCGTTTTCGCCGGAAAACGCGTTTTCGGCCGAAAACGTGTACGTTTGCACTTCCCCGCCACAGGGAAGCTGCTAGCCGGGAATTCTCTGCCTGGTTCTACCCGCTGCCCGGAACGCTACGCAGGGCAAAAGCGGTTCTCGTCCTCCGTGCTTGCTTTTTCTCAGAAAGAGCCGTGGTGTGCGTTTTCGCCGGAAAACGCGTTTTCGGCCGAAAACGTGTACGTTTGCACTTCCCCGCCACAGGGAAGCTGCTAGCCGGGAATTCTCTGCCTGGTTCTACCCGCTGCCCGGAACGCTACGCAGGGCAAAAGCGGTTCTCGTCCTCCGTGCTTGCTTTTTCTCAGAAAGAGCCGTGGTGTGCGTTTTCGCCGGAAAACGCGTTTTCGGCCGAAAACGTGTACGTTTGCACTTCCCCGCCACAGGGAAGCTGCTAGCCGGGAATTCTCTGCCTGGTTCTACCCGCTGCCCGGAACGCTACGCAGGGCAAAAGCGGTTCTCGTCCTCCGTGCTTGCTTTTTCTCAGAAAGAGCCGTGGTGTGCGTTTTCGCCGGAAAACGCGTTTTCGGCCGAAAACGTGTACGTTTGCACTTCCCCGCCACAGGGAAGCTGCTAGCCGGGAATTCTCTGCCTGGTTCTACCCGCTGCCCGGAACGCTACGCAGGGCAAAAGCGGTTCTCGTCCTCCGTGCTTGCTTTTTCTCAGAAAGAGCCGTGGTGTGCGTTTTCGCCGGAAAACGCGTTTTCGGCCGAAAACGTGTACGTTTGCACTTCCCCGCCACAGGGAAGCTGCTAGCCGGGAATTCTCTGCCTGGTTCTACCCGCTGCCCGGAACGCTACGCAGGGCAAAAGCGGTTCTCGTCCTCCGTGCTTGCTTTTTCTCAGAAAGAGCCGTGGTGTGCGTTTTCGCCGGAAAACGCGTTTTCGGCCGAAAACGTGTACGTTTGCACTTCCCCGCCACAGGGAAGCTGCTAGCCGGGAATTCTCTGCCTGGTTCTACCCGCTGCCCGGAACGCTACGCAGGGCAAAAGCGGTTCTCGTCCTCCGTGCTTGCTTTTTCTCAGAAAGAGCCGTGGTGTGCGTTTTCGCCGGAAAACGCGTTTTCGGCCGAAAACGTGTACGTTTGCACTTCCCCGCCACAGGGAAGCTGCTAGCCGGGAATTCTCTGCCTGGTTCTACCCGCTGCCCGGAACGCTACGCAGGGCAAAAGCGGTTCTCGTCCTCCGTGCTTGCTTTTTCTCAGAAAGAGCCGTGGTGTGCGTTTTCGCCGGAAAACGCGTTTTCGGCCGAAAACGTGTACGTTTGCACTTCCCCGCCACAGGGAAGCTGCTAGCCGGGAATTCTCTGCCTGGTTCTACCCGCTGCCCGGAACGCTACGCAGGGCAAAAGCGGTTCTCGTCCTCCGTGCTTGCTTTTTCTCAGAAAGAGCCGTGGTGTGCGTTTTCGCCGGAAAACGCGTTTTCGGCCGAAAACGTGTACGTTTGCACTTCCCCGCCACAGGGAAGCTGCTAGCCGGGAATTCTCTGCCTGGTTCTACCCGCTGCCCGGAACGCTACGCAGGGCAAAAGCGGTTCTCGTCCTCCGTGCTTGCTTTTTCTCAGAAAGAGCCGTGGTGTGCGTTTTCGCCGGAAAACGCGTTTTCGGCCGAAAACGTGTACGTTTGCACTTCCCCGCCACAGGGAAGCTGCTAGCCGGGAATTCTCTGCCTGGTTCTACCCGCTGCCCGGAACGCTACGCAGGGCAAAAGCGGTTCTCGTCCTCCGTGCTTGCTTTTTCTCAGAAAGAGCCGTGGTGTGCGATTTCGCCGGAAAACGCGTTTTCGGCCGAAAACGTGTACGTTTGCACTTCCCCGCCACAGGGAAGCTGCTAGCCGGGAATTCTCTGCCTGGTTCTACCCGCTGCCCGGAACGCTACGCAGGGCAAAAGCGGTTCTCGTCCTCCGTGCTTGCTTTTTCTCAGAAAGAGCCGTGGTGTGCGTTTTCGCCGGAAAACGCGTTTTCGGCCGAAAACGTGTACGTTTGCACTTCCCCGCCACAGGGAAGCTGCTAGCCGGGAATTCTCTGCCTGGTTCTACCCGCTGCCCGGAACGCTACGCAGGGCAAAAGCGGTTCTCGTCCTCCGTGCTTGCTTTTTCTCAGAAAGAGCCGTGGTGTGCGTTTTCGCCGGAAAACGCGTTTTCGGCCGAAAACGTGTACGTTTGCACTTCCCCGCCACAGGGAAGCTGCTAGCCGGGAATTCTCTGCCTGGTTCTACCCGCTGCCCGGAACGCTACGCAGGGCAAAAGCGGTTCTCGTCCTCCGTGCTTGCTTTTTCTCAGAAAGAGCCGTGGTGTGCGTTTTCGCCGGAAAACGCGTTTTCGGCCGAAAACGTGTACGTTTGCACTTCCCCGCCACAGGGAAGCTGCTAGCCGGGAATTCTCTGCCTGGTTCTACCCGCTGCCCGGAACGCTACGCAGGGCAAAAGCGGTTCTCGTCCTCCGTGCTTGCTTTTTCTCAGAAAGAGCCGTGGTGTGCGTTTTCGCCGGAAAACGCGTTTTCGGCCGAAAACGTGTACGTTTGCACTTCCCCGCCACAGGGAAGCTGCTAGCCGGGAATTCTCTGCCTGGTTCTACCCGCTGCCCGGAACGCTACGCAGGGCAAAAGCGGTTCTCGTCCTCCGTGCTTGCTTTTTCTCAGAAAGAGCCGTGGTGTGCGTTTTCGCCGGAAAACGCGTTTTCGGCCGAAAACGTGTACGTTTGCACTTCCCCGCCACAGGGAAGCTGCTAGCCGGGAATTCTCTGCCTGGTTCTACCCGCTGCCCGGAACGCTACGCAGGGCAAAAGCGGTTCTCGTCCTCCGTGCTTGCTTTTTCTCAGAAAGAGCCGTGGTGTGCGTTTTCGCCGGAAAACGCGTTTTCGGCCGAAAACGTGTACGTTTGCACTTCCCCGCCACAGGGAAGCTGCTAGCCGGGAATTCTCTGCCTGGTTCTACCCGCTGCCCGGAACGCTACGCAGGGCAAAAGCGGTTCTCGTCCTCCGTGCTTGCTTTTTCTCAGAAAGAGCCGTGGTGTGCGTTTTCGCCGGAAAACGCGTTTTCGGCCGAAAACGTGTACGTTTGCACTTCCCCGCCACAGGGAAGCTGCTAGCCGGGAATTCTCTGCCTGGTTCTACCCGCTGCCCGGAACGCTACGCAGGGCAAAAGCGGTTCTCGTCCTCCGTGCTTGCTTTTTCTCAGAAAGAGCCGTGGTGTGCGATTTCGCCGGAAAACGCGTTTTCGGCCGAAAACGTGTACGTTTGCACTTCCCTGCCACAGGGAAGCTGCTAGCCGGGAATTCTCTGCCTGGTTCTACCCGCTGCCCGGAACGCTACGCAGGGCAAAAGCGGTTCTCGTCCTCCGTGCTTGCTTTTTCTCAGAAAGAGCCGTGGTGTGCGTTTTCGCCGGAAAACGCGTTTTCGGCCGAAAACGTGTACGTTTGCACTTCCCCGCCACAGGGAAGCTGCTAGCCGGGAATTCTCTGCCTGGTTCTACCCGCTGCCCGGAACGCTACGCAGGGCAAAAGCGGTTCTCGTCCTCCGTGCTTGCTTTTTCTCAGAAAGAGCCGTGGTGTGCGTTTTCGCCGGAAAACGCGTTTTCGGCCGAAAACGTGTACGTTTGCACTTCCCCGCCACAGGGAAGCTGCTAGCCGGGAATTCTCTGCCTGGTTCTACCCGCTGCCCGGAACGCTACGCAGGGCAAAAGCGGTTCTCGTCCTCCGTGCTTGCTTTTTCTCAGAAAGAGCCGTGGTGTGCGATTTCGCCGGAAAACGCGTTTTCGGCCGAAAACGTGTACGTTTGCACTTCCCCGCCACAGGGAAGCTGCTAGCCGGGAATTCTCTGCCTGGTTCTACCCGCTGCCCGGAACGCTACGCAGGGCAAAAGCGGTTCTCGTCCTCCGTGCTTGCTTTTTCTCAGAAAGAGCCGTGGTGTGCGTTTTCGCCGGAAAACGCGTTTTCGGCCGAAAACGTGTACGTTTGCACTTCCCCGCCACAGGGAAGCTGCTAGCCGGGAATTCTCTGCCTGGTTCTACCCGCTGCCCGGAACGCTACGCAGGGCAAAAGGGGTTCTCGTCCTCCGTGCTTGCTTTTTCTCAGAAAGAGCCGTGGTGTGCGTTTTCGCCGGAAAACGCGTTTTCGGCCGAAAACGTGTACGTTTGCACTTCCCCGCCACAGGGAAGCTGCTAGCCGGGAATTCTCTGCCTGGTTCTACCCGCTGCCCGGAACGCTACGCAGGGCAAAAGCGGTTCTCGTCCTCCGTGCTTGCTTTTTCTCAGAAAGAGCCGTGGTGTGCGATTTCGCCGGAAAACGCGTTTTCGGCCGAAAACGTATACGTTTGCACTTCCCCGCCACAGGGAAGCTGCTAGCCGGGAATTCTCTGCCTGGTTCTACCCGCTGCCCGGAACGCTACGCAGGGCAAAAGCGGTTCTCGTCCTCCGTGCTTGCTTTTTCTCAGAAAGAGCCGTGGTGTGCGTTTTCGCCGGAAAACGCGTTTTCGGCCGAAAACGTGTACGTTTGCACTTCCCCGCCACAGGGAAGCTGCTAGCCGGGAATTCTCTGCCTGGTTCTACCCGCTGCCCGGAACGCTACGCAGGGCTAAAGCGGTTCTCGTCCTCCGTGCTTGCTTTTTCTCAGAAAGAGCCGTGGTGTGCGTTTTCGCCGGAAAACGCGTTTTCGGCCGAAAACGTGTACGTTTGCACTTCCCCGCCACAGGGAAGCTGCTAGCCGGGAATTCTCTGCCTGGTTCTACCCGCTGCCCGGAACGCTACGCAGGGCAAAAGCGGTTCTCGTCCTCCGTGCTTGCTTTTTCTCAGAAAGAGCCGTGGTGTGCGTTTTCGCCGGAAAACGCGTTTTCGGCCGAAAACGTGTACGTTTGCACTTCCCCGCCACAGGGAAGCTGCTAGCCGGGAATTCTCTGCCTGGTTCTACCCGCTGCCCGGAACGCTACGCAGGGCAAAAGCGGTTCTCGTCCTCCGTGCTTGCTTTTTCTCAGAAAGAGCCGTGGTGTGCGTTTTCGCCGGAAAACGCGTTTTCGGCCGAAAACGTGTACGTTTGCACTTCCCCGCCACAGGGAAGCTGCTAGCCGGGAATTCTCTGCCTGGTTCTACCCGCTGCCCGGAACGCTACGCAGGGCAAAAGCGGTTCTCGTCCTCCGTGCTTGCTTTTTCTCAGAAAGAGCCGTGGTGTGCGTTTTCGCCGGAAAACGCGTTTTCGGCCGAAAACGTGTACGTTTGCACTTCCCCGCCACAGGGAAGCTGCTAGCCGGGAATTCTCTGCCTGGTTCTACCCGCTGCCCGGAACGCTACGCAGGGCAAAAGCGGTTCTCGTCCTCCGTGCTTGCTTTTTCTCAGAAAGAGCCGTGGTGTGCGTTTTCGCCGGAAAACGCGTTTTCGGCCGAAAACGTGTACGTTTGCACTTCCCCGCCACAGGGAAGCTGCTAGCCGGGAATTCTCTGCCTGGTTCTACCCGCTGCCCGGAACGCTACGCAGGGCAAAAGCGGTTCTCGTCCTCCGTGCTTGCTTTTTCTCAGAAAGAGCCGTGGTGTGCGTTTTCGCCGGAAAACGCGTTTTCGGCCGAAAACGTGTACGTTTGCACTTCCCCGCCACAGGGAAGCTGCTAGCCGGGAATTCTCTGCCTGGTTCTACCCGCTGCCCGGAACGCTACGCAGGGCAAAAGCGGTTCTCGTCCTCCGTGCTTGCTTTTTCTCAGAAAGAGCCGTGGTGTGCGTTTTCGCCGGAAAACGCGTTTTCGGCCGAAAACGTGTACGTTTGCACTTCCCCGCCACAGGGAAGCTGCTAGCCGGGAATTCTCTGCCTGGTTCTACCCGCTGCCCGGAACGCTACGCAGGGCAAAAGCGGTTCTCGTCCTCCGTGCTTGCTTTTTCTCAGAAAGAGCCGTGGTGTGCGTTTTCGCCGGAAAACGCGTTTTCGGCCGAAAACGTGTACGTTTGCACTTCCCCGCCACAGGGAAGCTGCTAGCCGGGAATTCTCTGCCTGGTTCTACCCGCTGCCCGGAACGCTACGCAGGGCAAAAGCGGTTCTCGTCCTCCGTGCTTGCTTTTTCTCAGAAAGAGCCGTGGTGTGCGTTTTCGCCGGAAAACGCGTTTTCGGCCGAAAACGTGTACGTTTGCACTTCCCCGCCACAGGGAAGCTGCTAGCCGGGAATTCTCTGCCTGGTTCTACCCGCTGCCCGGAACGCTACGCAGGGCAAAAGCGGTTCTCGTCCTCCGTGCTTGCTTTTTCTCAGAAAGAGCCGTGGTGTGCGTTTTCGCCGGAAAACGCGTTTTCGGCCGAAAACGTGTACGTTTGCACTTCCCCGCCACAGGGAAGCTGCTAGCCGGGAATTCTCTGCCTGGTTCTACCCGCTGCCCGGAACGCTACGCAGGGCAAAAGCGGTTCTCGTCCTCCGTGCTTGCTTTTTCTCAGAAAGAGCCGTGGTGTGCGTTTTCGCCGGAAAACGCGTTTTCGGCCGAAAACGTGTACGTTTGCACTTCCCCGCCACAGGGAAGCTGCTAGCCGGGAATTCTCTGCCTGGTTCTACCCGCTGCCCGGAACGCTACGCAGGGCAAAAGCGGTTCTCGTCCTCCGTGCTTGCTTTTTCTCAGAAAGAGCCGTGGTGTGCGTTTTCGCCGGAAAACGCGTTTTCGGCCGAAAACGTGTACGTTTGCACTTCCCCGCCACAGGGAAGCTGCTAGCCGGGAATTCTCTGCCTGGTTCTACCCGCTGCCCGGAACGCTACGCAGGGCAAAAGCGGTTCTCGTCCTCCGTGCTTGCTTTTTCTCAGAAAGAGCCGTGGTGTGCGTTTTCGCCGGAAAACGCGTTTTCGGCCGAAAACGTGTACGTTTGCACTTCCCCGCCACAGGGAAGCTGCTAGCCGGGAATTCTCTGCCTGGTTCTACCCGCTGCCCGGAACGCTACGCAGGGCAAAAGCGGTTCTCGTCCTCCGTGCTTGCTTTTTCTCAGAAAGAGCCGTGGTGTGCGTTTTCGCCGGAAAACGCGTTTTCGGCCGAAAACGTGTACGTTTGCACTTCCCCGCCACAGGGAAGCTGCTAGCCGGGAATTCTCTGCCTGGTTCTACCCGCTGCCCGGAACGCTACGCAGGGCAAAAGCGGTTCTCGTCCTCCGTGCTTGCTTTTTCTCAGAAAGAGCCGTGGTGTGCGTTTTCGCCGGAAAACGCGTTTTCGGCCGAAAACGTGTACGTTTGCACTTCCCCGCCACAGGGAAGCTGCTAGCCGGGAATTCTCTGCCTGGTTCTACCCGCTGCCCGGAACGCTACGCAGGGCAAAAGCGGTTCTCGTCCTCCGTGCTTGCTTTTTCTCAGAAAGAGCCGTGGTGTGCGTTTTCGCCGGAAAACGCGTTTTCGGCCGAAAACGTGTACGTTTGCACTTCCCCGCCACAGGGAAGCTGCTAGCCGGGAATTCTCTGCCTGGTTCTACCCGCTGCCCGGAACGCTACGCAGGGCAAAAGCGGTTCTCGTCCTCCGTGCTTGCTTTTTCTCAGAAAGAGCCGTGGTGTGCGTTTTCGCCGGAAAACGCGTTTTCGGCCGAAAACGTGTACGTTTGCACTTCCCCGCCACAGGGAAGCTGCTAGCCGGGAATTCTCTGCCTGGTTCTACCCGCTGCCCGGAACGCTACGCAGGGCAAAAGCGGTTCTCGTCCTCCGTGCTTGCTTTTTCTCAGAAAGAGCCGTGGTGTGCGTTTTCGCCGGAAAACGCGTTTTCGGCCGAAAACGTGTACGTTTGCACTTCCCCGCCACAGGGAAGCTGCTAGCCGGGAATTCTCTGCCTGGTTCTACCCGCTGCCCGGAACGCTACGCAGGGCAAAAGCGGTTCTCGTCCTCCGTGCTTGCTTTTTCTCAGAAAGAGCCGTGGTGTGCGTTTTCGCCGGAAAACGCGTTTTCGGCCGAAAACGTGTACGTTTGCACTTCCCCGCCACAGGGAAGCTGCTAGCCGGGAATTCTCTGCCTGGTTCTACCCGCTGCCCGGAACGCTACGCAGGGCAAAAGCGGTTCTCGTCCTCCGTGCTTGCTTTTTCTCAGAAAGAGCCGTGGTGTGCGTTTTCGCCGGAAAACGCGTTTTCGGCCGAAAACGTGTACGTTTGCACTTCCCCGCCACAGGGAAGCTGCTAGCCGGGAATTCTCTGCCTGGTTCTACCCGCTGCCCGGAACGCTACGCAGGGCAAAAGCGGTTCTCGTCCTCCGTGCTTGCTTTTTCTCAGAAAGAGCCGTGGTGTGCGTTTTCGCCGGAAAACGCGTTTTCGGCCGAAAACGTGTACGTTTGCACTTCCCCGCCACAGGGAAGCTGCTAGCCGGGAATTCTCTGCCTGGTTCTACCCGCTGCCCGGAACGCTACGCAGGGCAAAAGCGGTTCTCGTCCTCCGTGCTTGCTTTTTCTCAGAAAGAGCCGTGGTGTGCGTTTTCGCCGGAAAACGCGTTTTCGGCCGAAAACGTGTACGTTTGCACTTCCCCGCCACAGGGAAGCTGCTAGCCGGGAATTCTCTGCCTGGTTCTACCCGCTGCCCGGAACGCTACGCAGGGCAAAAGCGGTTCTCGTCCTCCGTGCTTGCTTTTTCTCAGAAAGAGCCGTGGTGTGCGTTTTCGCCGGAAAACGCGTTTTCGGCCGAAAACGTGTACGTTTGCACTTCCCCGCCACAGGGAAGCTGCTAGCCGGGAATTCTCTGCCTGGTTCTACCCGCTGCCCGGAACGCTACGCAGGGCAAAAGCGGTTCTCGTCCTCCGTGCTTGCTTTTTCTCAGAAAGAGCCGTGGTGTGCGTTTTCGCCGGAAAACGCGTTTTCGGCCGAAAACGTGTACGTTTGCACTTCCCCGCCACAGGGAAGCTGCTAGCCGGGAATTCTCTGCCTGGTTCTACCCGCTGCCCGGAACGCTACGCAGGGCAAAAGCGGTTCTCGTCCTCCGTGCTTGCTTTTTCTCAGAAAGAGCCGTGGTGTGCGTTTTCGCCGGAAAACGCGTTTTCGGCCGAAAACGTGTACGTTTGCACTTCCCCGCCACAGGGAAGCTGCTAGCCGGGAATTCTCTGCCTGGTTCTACCCGCTGCCCGGAACGCTACGCAGGGCAAAAGCGGTTCTCGTCCTCCGTGCTTGCTTTTTCTCAGAAAGAGCCGTGGTGTGCGTTTTCGCCGGAAAACGCGTTTTCGGCCGAAAACGTGTACGTTTGCACTTCCCCGCCACAGGGAAGCTGCTAGCCGGGAATTCTCTGCCTGGTTCTACCCGCTGCCCGGAACGCTACGCAGGGCAAAAGCGGTTCTCGTCCTCCGTGCTTGCTTTTTCTCAGAAAGAGCCGTGGTGTGCGTTTTCGCCGGAAAACGCGTTTTCGGCCGAAAACGTGTACGTTTGCACTTCCCCGCCACAGGGAAGCTGCTAGCCGGGAATTCTCTGCCTGGTTCTACCCGCTGCCCGGAACGCTACGCAGGGCAAAAGCGGTTCTCGTCCTCCGTGCTTGCTTTTTCTCAGAAAGAGCCGTGGTGTGCGTTTTCGCCGGAAAACGCGTTTTCGGCCGAAAACGTGTACGTTTGCACTTCCCCGCCACAGGGAAGCTGCTAGCCGGGAATTCTCTGCCTGGTTCTACCCGCTGCCCGGAACGCTACGCAGGGCAAAAGCGGTTCTCGTCCTCCGTGCTTGCTTTTTCTCAGAAAGAGCCGTGGTGTGCGTTTTCGCCGGAAAACGCGTTTTCGGCCGAAAACGTGTACGTTTGCACTTCCCCGCCACAGGGAAGCTGCTAGCCGGGAATTCTCTGCCTGGTTCTACCCGCTGCCCGGAACGCTACGCAGGGCAAAAGCGGTTCTCGTCCTCCGTGCTTGCTTTTTCTCAGAAAGAGCCGTGGTGTGCGTTTTCGCCGGAAAACGCGTTTTCGGCCGAAAACGTGTACGTTTGCACTTCCCCGCCACAGGGAAGCTGCTAGCCGGGAATTCTCTGCCTGGTTCTACCCGCTGCCCGGAACGCTACGCAGGGCAAAAGCGGTTCTCGTCCTCCGTGCTTGCTTTTTCTCAGAAAGAGCCGTGGTGTGCGTTTTCGCCGGAAAACGCGTTTTCGGCCGAAAACGTGTACGTTTGCACTTCCCCGCCACAGGGAAGCTGCTAGCCGGGAATTCTCTGCCTGGTTCTACCCGCTGCCCGGAACGCTACGCAGGGCAAAAGCGGTTCTCGTCCTCCGTGCTTGCTTTTTCTCAGAAAGAGCCGTGGTGTGCGTTTTCGCCGGAAAACGCGTTTTCGGCCGAAAACGTGTACGTTTGCACTTCCCCGCCACAGGGAAGCTGCTAGCCGGGAATTCTCTGCCTGGTTCTACCCGCTGCCCGGAACGCTACGCAGGGCAAAAGCGGTTCTCGTCCTCCGTGCTTGCTTTTTCTCAGAAAGAGCCGTGGTGTGCGTTTTCGCCGGAAAACGCGTTTTCGGCCGAAAACGTGTACGTTTGCACTTCCCCGCCACAGGGAAGCTGCTAGCCGGGAATTCTCTGCCTGGTTCTACCCGCTGCCCGGAACGCTACGCAGGGCAAAAGCGGTTCTCGTCCTCCGTGCTTGCTTTTTCTCAGAAAGAGCCGTGGTGTGCGTTTTCGCCGGAAAACGCGTTTTCGGCCGAAAACGTGTACGTTTGCACTTCCCCGCCACAGGGAAGCTGCTAGCCGGGAATTCTCTGCCTGGTTCTACCCGCTGCCCGGAACGCTACGCAGGGCAAAAGCGGTTCTCGTCCTCCGTGCTTGCTTTTTCTCAGAAAGAGCCGTGGTGTGCGTTTTCGCCGGAAAACGCGTTTTCGGCCGAAAACGTGTACGTTTGCACTTCCCCGCCACAGGGAAGCTGCTAGCCGGGAATTCTCTGCCTGGTTCTACCCGCTGCCCGGAACGCTACGCAGGGCAAAAGCGGTTCTCGTCCTCCGTGCTTGCTTTTTCTCAGAAAGAGCCGTGGTGTGCGTTTTCGCCGGAAAACGCGTTTTCGGCCGAAAACGTGTACGTTTGCACTTCCCCGCCACAGGGAAGCTGCTAGCCGGGAATTCTCTGCCTGGTTCTACCCGCTGCCCGGAACGCTACGCAGGGCAAAAGCGGTTCTCGTCCTCCGTGCTTGCTTTTTCTCAGAAAGAGCCGTGGTGTGCGTTTTCGCCGGAAAACGCGTTTTCGGCCGAAAACGTGTACGTTTGCACTTCCCCGCCACAGGGAAGCTGCTAGCCGGGAATTCTCTGCCTGGTTCTACCCGCTGCCCGGAACGCTACGCAGGGCAAAAGCGGTTCTCGTCCTCCGTGCTTGCTTTTTCTCAGAAAGAGCCGTGGTGTGCGTTTTCGCCGGAAAACGCGTTTTCGGCCGAAAACGTGTACGTTTGCACTTCCCCGCCACAGGGAAGCTGCTAGCCGGGAATTCTCTGCCTGGTTCTACCCGCTGCCCGGAACGCTACGCAGGGCAAAAGCGGTTCTCGTCCTCCGTGCTTGCTTTTTCTCAGAAAGAGCCGTGGTGTGCGTTTTCGCCGGAAAACGCGTTTTCGGCCGAAAACGTGTACGTTTGCACTTCCCCGCCACAGGGAAGCTGCTAGCCGGGAATTCTCTGCCTGGTTCTACCCGCTGCCCGGAACGCTACGCAGGGCAAAAGCGGTTCTCGTCCTCCGTGCTTGCTTTTTCTCAGAAAGAGCCGTGGTGTGCGTTTTCGCCGGAAAACGCGTTTTCGGCCGAAAACGTGTACGTTTGCACTTCCCCGCCACAGGGAAGCTGCTAGCCGGGAATTCTCTGCCTGGTTCTACCCGCTGCCCGGAACGCTACGCAGGGCAAAAGCGGTTCTCGTCCTCCGTGCTTGCTTTTTCTCAGAAAGAGCCGTGGTGTGCGTTTTCGCCGGAAAACGCGTTTTCGGCCGAAAACGTGTACGTTTGCACTTCCCCGCCACAGGGAAGCTGCTAGCCGGGAATTCTCTGCCTGGTTCTACCCGCTGCCCGGAACGCTACGCAGGGCAAAAGCGGTTCTCGTCCTCCGTGCTTGCTTTTTCTCAGAAAGAGCCGTGGTGTGCGTTTTCGCCGGAAAACGCGTTTTCGGCCGAAAACGTGTACGTTTGCACTTCCCCGCCACAGGGAAGCTGCTAGCCGGGAATTCTCTGCCTGGTTCTACCCGCTGCCCGGAACGCTACGCAGGGCAAAAGCGGTTCTCGTCCTCCGTGCTTGCTTTTTCTCAGAAAGAGCCGTGGTGTGCGTTTTCGCCGGAAAACGCGTTTTCGGCCGAAAACGTGTACGTTTGCACTTCCCCGCCACAGGGAAGCTGCTAGCCGGGAATTCTCTGCCTGGTTCTACCCGCTGCCCGGAACGCTACGCAGGGCAAAAGCGGTTCTCGTCCTCCGTGCTTGCTTTTTCTCAGAAAGAGCCGTGGTGTGCGTATTCGCCGGAAAACGCGTTTTCGGCCGAAAACGTGTACGTTTGCACTTCCCCGCCACAGGGAAGCTGCTAGCCGGGAATTCTCTGCCTGGTTCTACCCGCTGCCCGGAACGCTACGCAGGGCAAAAGCGGTTCTCGTCCTCCGTGCTTGCTTTTTCTCAGAAAGAGCCGTGGTGTGCGTTTTCGCCGGAAAACGCGTTTTCGGCCGAAAACGTGTACGTTTGCACTTCCCCGCCACAGGGAAGCTGCTAGCCGGGAATTCTCTGCCTGGTTCTACCCGCTGCCCGGAACGCTACGCAGGGCAAAAGCGGTTCTCGTCCTCCGTGCTTGCTTTTTCTCAGAAAGAGCCGTGGTGTGCGTTTTCGCCGGAAAACGCGTTTTCGGCCGAAAACGTGTACGTTTGCACTTCCCCGCCACAGGGAAGCTGCTAGCCGGGAATTCTCTGCCTGGTTCTACCCGCTGCCCGGAACGCTACGCAGGGCAAAAGCGGTTCTCGTCCTCCGTGCTTGCTTTTTCTCAGAAAGAGCCGTGGTGTGCGTTTTCGCCGGAAAACGCGTTTTCGGCCGAAAACGTGTACGTTTGCACTTCCCCGCCACAGGGAAGCTGCTAGCCGGGAATTCTCTGCCTGGTTCTACCCGCTGCCCGGAACGCTACGCAGGGCAAAAGCGGTTCTCGTCCTCCGTGCTTGCTTTTTCTCAGAAAGAGCCGTGGTGTGCGTTTTCGCCGGAAAACGCGTTTTCGGCCGAAAACGTGTACGTTTGCACTTCCCCGCCACAGGGAAGCTGCTAGCCGGGAATTCTCTGCCTGGTTCTACCCGCTGCCCGGAACGCTACGCAGGGCAAAAGCGGTTCTCGTCCTCCGTGCTTGCTTTTTCTCAGAAAGAGCCGTGGTGTGCGTTTTCGCCGGAAAACGCGTTTTCGGCCGAAAACGTGTACGTTTGCACTTCCCCGCCACAGGGAAGCTGCTAGCCGGGAATTCTCTGCCTGGTTCTACCCGCTGCCCGGAACGCTACGCAGGGCAAAAGCGGTTCTCGTCCTCCGTGCTTGCTTTTTCTCAGAAAGAGCCGTGGTGTGCGTTTTCGCCGGAAAACGCGTTTTCGGCCGAAAACGTGTACGTTTGCACTTCCCCGCCACAGGGAAGCTGCTAGCCGGGAATTCTCTGCCTGGTTCTACCCGCTGCCCGGAACGCTACGCAGGGCAAAAGCGGTTCTCGTCCTCCGTGCTTGCTTTTTCTCAGAAAGAGCCGTGGTGTGCGTTTTCGCCGGAAAACGCGTTTTCGGCCGAAAACGTGTACGTTTGCACTTCCCCGCCACAGGGAAGCTGCTAGCCGGGAATTCTCTGCCTGGTTCTACCCGCTGCCCGGAACGCTACGCAGGGCAAAAGCGGTTCTCGTCCTCCGTGCTTGCTTTTTCTCAGAAAGAGCCGTGGTGTGCGTTTTCGCCGGAAAACGCGTTTTCGGCCGAAAACGTGTACGTTTGCACTTCCCCGCCACAGGGAAGCTGCTAGCCGGGAATTCTCTGCCTGGTTCTACCCGCTGCCCGGAACGCTACGCAGGGCAAAAGCGGTTCTCGTCCTCCGTGCTTGCTTTTTCTCAGAAAGAGCCGTGGTGTGCGTTTTCGCCGGAAAACGCGTTTTCGGCCGAAAACGTGTACGTTTGCACTTCCCCGCCACAGGGAAGCTGCTAGCCGGGAATTCTCTGCCTGGTTCTACCCGCTGCCCGGAACGCTACGCAGGGCAAAAGCGGTTCTCGTCCTCCGTGCTTGCTTTTTCTCAGAAAGAGCCGTGGTGTGCGTTTTCGCCGGAAAACGCGTTTTCGGCCGAAAACGTGTACGTTTGCACTTCCCCGCCACAGGGAAGCTGCTAGCCGGGAATTCTCTGCCTGGTTCTACCCGCTGCCCGGAACGCTACGCAGGGCAAAAGCGGTTCTCGTCCTCCGTGCTTGCTTTTTCTCAGAAAGAGCCGTGGTGTGCGTTTTCGCCGGAAAACGCGTTTTCGGCCGAAAACGTGTACGTTTGCACTTCCCCGCCACAGGGAAGCTGCTAGCCGGGAATTCTCTGCCTGGTTCTACCCGCTGCCCGGAACGCTACGCAGGGCAAAAGCGGTTCTCGTCCTCGTGCTTGCTTTTTCTCAGAAAGAGCCGTGGTGTGCGTTTTCGCCGGAAAACGCGTTTTCGGCCGAAAACGTGTACGTTTGCACTTCCCCGCCACAGGGAAGCTGCTAGCCGGGAATTCTCTGCCTGGTTCTACCCGCTGCCCGGAACGCTACGCAGGGCAAAAGCGGTTCTCGATCCTCCGTGCTTGCTTTTTCTCAGAAAGAGCCGTGGTGTGCGTTTTCGCCGGAAAACGCGTTTTCGGCCGAAAACGTGTACGTTTGCACTTCCCCGCCACAGGGAAGCTGCTAGCCGGGAATTCTCTGCCTGGTTCTACCCGCTGCCCGGAACGCTACGCAGGGCAAAAGCGGTTCTCGTCCTCCGTGCTTGCTTTTTCTCAGAAAGAGCCGTGGTGTGCGTTTTCGCCGGAAAACGCGTTTTCGGCCGAAAACGTGTACGTTTGCACTTCCCCGCCACAGGGAAGCTGCTAGCCGGGAATTCTCTGCCTGGTTCTACCCGCTGCCCGGAACGCTACGCAGGGCAAAAGCGGTTCTCGTCCTCCGTGCTTGCTTTTTCTCAGAAAGAGCCGTGGTGTGCGTTTTCGCCGGAAAACGCGTTTTCGGCCGAAAACGTGTACGTTTGCACTTCCCCGCCACAGGGAAGCTGCTAGCCGGGAATTCTCTGCCTGGTTCTACCCGCTGCCCGGAACGCTACGCAGGGCAAAAGCGGTTCTCGTCCTCCGTGCTTGCTTTTTCTCAGAAAGAGCCGTGGTGTGCGTTTTCGCCGGAAAACGCGTTTTCGGCCGAAAACGTGTACGTTTGCACTTCCCCGCCACAGGGAAGCTGCTAGCCGGGAATTCTCTGCCTGGTTCTACCCGCTGCCCGGAACGCTACGCAGGGCAAAAGCGGTTCTCGTCCTCCGTGCTTGCTTTTTCTCAGAAAGAGCCGTGGTGTGCGTTTTCGCCGGAAAACGCGTTTTCGGCCGAAAACGTGTACGTTTGCACTTCCCCGCCACAGGGAAGCTGCTAGCCGGGAATTCTCTGCCTGGTTCTACCCGCTGCCCGGAACGCTACGCAGGGCAAAAGCGGTTCTCGTCCTCCGTGCTTGCTTTTTCTCAGAAAGAGCCGTGGTGTGCGTTTTCGCCGGAAAACGCGTTTTCGGCCGAAAACGTGTACGTTTGCACTTCCCCGCCACAGGGAAGCTGCTAGCCGGGAATTCTCTGCCTGGTTCTACCCGCTGCCCGGAACGCTACGCAGGGCAAAAGCGGTTCTCGTCCTCCGTGCTTGCTTTTTCTCAGAAAGAGCCGTGGTGTGCGTTTTCGCCGGAAAACGCGTTTTCGGCCGAAAACGTGTACGTTTGCACTTCCCCGCCACAGGGAAGCTGCTAGCCGGGAATTCTCTGCCTGGTTCTACCCGCTGCCCGGAACGCTACGCAGGGCAAAAGCGGTTCTCGTCCTCCGTGCTTGCTTTTTCTCAGAAAGAGCCGTGGTGTGCGTTTTCGCCGGAAAACGCGTTTTCGGCCGAAAACGTGTACGTTTGCACTTCCCCGCCACAGGGAAGCTGCTAGCCGGGAATTCTCTGCCTGGTTCTACCCGCTGCCCGGAACGCTACGCAGGGCAAAAGCGGTTCTCGTCCTCCGTGCTTGCTTTTTCTCAGAAAGAGCCGTGGTGTGCGTTTTCGCCGGAAAACGCGTTTTCGGCCGAAAACGTGTACGTTTGCACTTCCCCGCCACAGGGAAGCTGCTAGCCGGGAATTCTCTGCCTGGTTCTACCCGCTGCCCGGAACGCTACGCAGGGCAAAAGCGGTTCTCGTCCTCCGTGCTTGCTTTTTCTCAGAAAGAGCCGTGGTGTGCGTTTTCGCCGGAAAACGCGTTTTCGGCCGAAAACGTGTACGTTTGCACTTCCCCGCCACAGGGAAGCTGCTAGCCGGGAATTCTCTGCCTGGTTCTACCCGCTGCCCGGAACGCTACGCAGGGCAAAAGCGGTTCTCGTCCTCCGTGCTTGCTTTTTCTCAGAAAGAGCCGTGGTGTGCGTTTTCGCCGGAAAACGCGTTTTCGGCCGAAAACGTGTACGTTTGCACTTCCCCGCCACAGGGAAGCTGCTAGCCGGGAATTCTCTGCCTGGTTCTACCCGCTGCCCGGAACGCTACGCAGGGCAAAAGCGGTTCTCGTCCTCCGTGCTTGCTTTTTCTCAGAAAGAGCCGTGGTGTGCGTTTTCGCCGGAAAACGCGTTTTCGGCCGAAAACGTGTACGTTTGCACTTCCCCGCCACAGGGAAGCTGCTAGCCGGGAATTCTCTGCCTGGTTCTACCCGCTGCCCGGAACGCTACGCAGGGCAAAAGCGGTTCTCGTCCTCCGTGCTTGCTTTTTCTCAGAAAGAGCCGTGGTGTGCGTTTTCGCCGGAAAACGCGTTTTCGGCCGAAAACGTGTACGTTTGCACTTCCCCGCCACAGGGAAGCTGCTAGCCGGGAATTCTCTGCCTGGTTCTACCCGCTGCCCGGAACGCTACGCAGGGCAAAAGCGGTTCTCGTCCTCCGTGCTTGCTTTTTCTCAGAAAGAGCCGTGGTGTGCGTTTTCGCCGGAAAACGCGTTTTCGGCCGAAAACGTGTACGTTTGCACTTCCCCGCCACAGGGAAGCTGCTAGCCGGGAATTCTCTGCCTGGTTCTACCCGCTGCCCGGAACGCTACGCAGGGCAAAAGCGGTTCTCGTCCTCCGTGCTTGCTTTTTCTCAGAAAGAGCCGTGGTGTGCGTTTTCGCCGGAAAACGCGTTTTCGGCCGAAAACGTGTACGTTTGCACTTCCCCGCCACAGGGAAGCTGCTAGCCGGGAATTCTCTGCCTGGTTCTACCCGCTGCCCGGAACGCTACGCAGGGCAAAAGCGGTTCTCGTCCTCCGTGCTTGCTTTTTCTCAGAAAGAGCCGTGGTGTGCGTTTTCGCCGGAAAACGCGTTTTCGGCCGAAAACGTGTACGTTTGCACTTCCCCGCCACAGGGAAGCTGCTAGCCGGGAATTCTCTGCCTGGTTCTACCCGCTGCCCGGAACGCTACGCAGGGCAAAAGCGGTTCTCGTCCTCCGTGCTTGCTTTTTCTCAGAAAGAGCCGTGGTGTGCGTTTTCGCCGGAAAACGCGTTTTCGGCCGAAAACGTGTACGTTTGCACTTCCCCGCCACAGGGAAGCTGCTAGCCGGGAATTCTCTGCCTGGTTCTACCCGCTGCCCGGAACGCTACGCAGGGCAAAAGCGGTTCTCGTCCTCCGTGCTTGCTTTTTCTCAGAAAGAGCCGTGGTGTGCGTTTTCGCCGGAAAACGCGTTTTCGGCCGAAAACGTGTACGTTTGCACTTCCCCGCCACAGGGAAGCTGCTAGCCGGGAATTCTCTGCCTGGTTCTACCCGCTGCCCGGAACGCTACGCAGGGCAAAAGCGGTTCTCGTCCTCCGTGCTTGCTTTTTCTCAGAAAGAGCCGTGGTGTGCGTTTTCGCCGGAAAACGCGTTTTCGGCCGAAAACGTGTACGTTTGCACTTCCCCGCCACAGGGAAGCTGCTAGCCGGGAATTCTCTGCCTGGTTCTACCCGCTGCCCGGAACGCTACGCAGGGCAAAAGCGGTTCTCGTCCTCCGTGCTTGCTTTTTCTCAGAAAGAGCCGTGGTGTGCGTTTTCGCCGGAAAACGCGTTTTCGGCCGAAAACGTGTACGTTTGCACTTCCCCGCCACAGGGAAGCTGCTAGCCGGGAATTCTCTGCCTGGTTCTACCCGCTGCCCGGAACGCTACGCAGGGCAAAAGCGGTTCTCGTCCTCCGTGCTTGCTTTTTCTCAGAAAGAGCCGTGGTGTGCGTTTTCGCCGGAAAACGCGTTTTCGGCCGAAAACGTGTACGTTTGCACTTCCCCGCCACAGGGAAGCTGCTAGCCGGGAATTCTCTGCCTGGTTCTACCCGCTGCCCGGAACGCTACGCAGGGCAAAAGCGGTTCTCGTCCTCCGTGCTTGCTTTTTCTCAGAAAGAGCCGTGGTGTGCGTTTTCGCCGGAAAACGCGTTTTCGGCCGAAAACGTGTACGTTTGCACTTCCCCGCCACAGGGAAGCTGCTAGCCGGGAATTCTCTGCCTGGTTCTACCCGCTGCCCGGAACGCTACGCAGGGCAAAAGCGGTTCTCGTCCTCCGTGCTTGCTTTTTCTCAGAAAGAGCCGTGGTGTGCGTTTTCGCCGGAAAACGCGTTTTCGGCCGAAAACGTGTACGTTTGCACTTCCCCGCCACAGGGAAGCTGCTAGCCGGGAATTCTCTGCCTGGTTCTACCCGCTGCCCGGAACGCTACGCAGGGCAAAAGCGGTTCTCGTCCTCCGTGCTTGCTTTTTCTCAGAAAGAGCCGTGGTGTGCGTTTTCGCCGGAAAACGCGTTTTCGGCCGAAAACGTGTACGTTTGCACTTCCCCGCCACAGGGAAGCTGCTAGCCGGGAATTCTCTGCCTGGTTCTACCCGCTGCCCGGAACGCTACGCAGGGCAAAAGCGGTTCTCGTCCTCCGTGCTTGCTTTTTCTCAGAAAGAGCCGTGGTGTGCGTTTTCGCCGGAAAACGCGTTTTCGGCCGAAAACGTGTACGTTTGCACTTCCCCGCCACAGGGAAGCTGCTAGCCGGGAATTCTCTGCCTGGTTCTACCCGCTGCCCGGAACGCTACGCAGGGCAAAAGCGGTTCTCGTCCTCCGTGCTTGCTTTTTCTCAGAAAGAGCCGTGGTGTGCGTTTTCGCCGGAAAACGCGTTTTCGGCCGAAAACGTGTACGTTTGCACTTCCCCGCCACAGGGAAGCTGCTAGCCGGGAATTCTCTGCCTGGTTCTACCCGCTGCCCGGAACGCTACGCAGGGCAAAAGCGGTTCTCGTCCTCCGTGCTTGCTTTTTCTCAGAAAGAGCCGTGGTGTGCGTTTTCGCCGGAAAACGCGTTTTCGGCCGAAAACGTGTACGTTTGCACTTCCCCGCCACAGGGAAGCTGCTAGCCGGGAATTCTCTGCCTGGTTCTACCCGCTGCCCGGAACGCTACGCAGGGCAAAAGCGGTTCTCGTCCTCCGTGCTTGCTTTTTCTCAGAAAGAGCCGTGGTGTGCGTTTTCGCCGGAAAACGCGTTTTCGGCCGAAAACGTGTACGTTTGCACTTCCCCGCCACAGGGAAGCTGCTAGCCGGGAATTCTCTGCCTGGTTCTACCCGCTGCCCGGAACGCTACGCAGGGCAAAAGCGGTTCTCGTCCTCCGTGCTTGCTTTTTCTCAGAAAGAGCCGTGGTGTGCGTTTTCGCCGGAAAACGCGTTTTCGGCCGAAAACGTGTACGTTTGCACTTCCCCGCCACAGGGAAGCTGCTAGCCGGGAATTCTCTGCCTGGTTCTACCCGCTGCCCGGAACGCTACGCAGGGCAAAAGCGGTTCTCGTCCTCCGTGCTTGCTTTTTCTCAGAAAGAGCCGTGGTGTGCGTTTTCGCCGGAAAACGCGTTTTCGGCCGAAAACGTGTACGTTTGCACTTCCCCGCCACAGGGAAGCTGCTAGCCGGGAATTCTCTGCCTGGTTCTACCCGCTGCCCGGAACGCTACGCAGGGCAAAAGCGGTTCTCGTCCTCCGTGCTTGCTTTTTCTCAGAAAGAGCCGTGGTGTGCGTTTTCGCCGGAAAACGCGTTTTCGGCCGAAAACGTGTACGTTTGCACTTCCCCGCCACAGGGAAGCTGCTAGCCGGGAATTCTCTGCCTGGTTCTACCCGCTGCCCGGAACGCTACGCAGGGCAAAAGCGGTTCTCGTCCTCCGTGCTTGCTTTTTCTCAGAAAGAGCCGTGGTGTGCGTTTTCGCCGGAAAACGCGTTTTCGGCCGAAAACGTGTACGTTTGCACTTCCCCGCCACAGGGAAGCTGCTAGCCGGGAATTCTCTGCCTGGTTCTACCCGCTGCCCGGAACGCTACGCAGGGCAAAAGCGGTTCTCGTCCTCCGTGCTTGCTTTTTCTCAGAAAGAGCCGTGGTGTGCGTTTTCGCCGGAAAACGCGTTTTCGGCCGAAAACGTGTACGTTTGCACTTCCCCGCCACAGGGAAGCTGCTAGCCGGGAATTCTCTGCCTGGTTCTACCCGCTGCCCGGAACGCTACGCAGGGCAAAAGCGGTTCTCGTCCTCCGTGCTTGCTTTTTCTCAGAAAGAGCCGTGGTGTGCGTTTTCGCCGGAAAACGCGTTTTCGGCCGAAAACGTGTACGTTTGCACTTCCCCGCCACAGGGAAGCTGCTAGCCGGGAATTCTCTGCCTGGTTCTACCCGCTGCCCGGAACGCTACGCAGGGCAAAAGCGGTTCTCGTCCTCCGTGCTTGCTTTTTCTCAGAAAGAGCCGTGGTGTGCGTTTTCGCCGGAAAACGCGTTTTCGGCCGAAAACGTGTACGTTTGCACTTCCCCGCCACAGGGAAGCTGCTAGCCGGGAATTCTCTGCCTGGTTCTACCCGCTGCCCGGAACGCTACGCAGGGCAAAAGCGGTTCTCGTCCTCCGTGCTTGCTTTTTCTCAGAAAGAGCCGTGGTGTGCGTTTTCGCCGGAAAACGCGTTTTCGGCCGAAAACGTGTACGTTTGCACTTCCCCGCCACAGGGAAGCTGCTAGCCGGGAATTCTCTGCCTGGTTCTACCCGCTGCCCGGAACGCTACGCAGGGCAAAAGCGGTTCTCGTCCTCCGTGCTTGCTTTTTCTCAGAAAGAGCCGTGGTGTGCGTTTTCGCCGGAAAACGCGTTTTCGGCCGAAAACGTGTACGTTTGCACTTCCCCGCCACAGGGAAGCTGCTAGCCGGGAATTCTCTGCCTGGTTCTACCCGCTGCCCGGAACGCTACGCAGGGCAAAAGCGGTTCTCGTCCTCCGTGCTTGCTTTTTCTCAGAAAGAGCCGTGGTGTGCGTTTTCGCCGGAAAACGCGTTTTCGGCCGAAAACGTGTACGTTTGCACTTCCCCGCCACAGGGAAGCTGCTAGCCGGGAATTCTCTGCCTGGTTCTACCCGCTGCCCGGAACGCTACGCAGGGCAAAAGCGGTTCTCGTCCTCCGTGCTTGCTTTTTCTCAGAAAGAGCCGTGGTGTGCGTTTTCGCCGGAAAACGCGTTTTCGGCCGAAAACGTGTACGTTTGCACTTCCCCGCCACAGGGAAGCTGCTAGCCGGGAATTCTCTGCCTGGTTCTACCCGCTGCCCGGAACGCTACGCAGGGCAAAAGCGGTTCTCGTCCTCCGTGCTTGCTTTTTCTCAGAAAGAGCCGTGGTGTGCGTTTTCGCCGGAAAACGCGTTTTCGGCCGAAAACGTGTACGTTTGCACTTCCCCGCCACAGGGAAGCTGCTAGCCGGGAATTCTCTGCCTGGTTCTACCCGCTGCCCGGAACGCTACGCAGGGCAAAAGCGGTTCTCGTCCTCCGTGCTTGCTTTTTCTCAGAAAGAGCCGTGGTGTGCGTTTTCGCCGGAAAACGCGTTTTCGGCCGAAAACGTGTACGTTTGCACTTCCCCGCCACAGGGAAGCTGCTAGCCGGGAATTCTCTGCCTGGTTCTACCCGCTGCCCGGAACGCTACGCAGGGCAAAAGCGGTTCTCGTCCTCCGTGCTTGCTTTTTCTCAGAAAGAGCCGTGGTGTGCGTTTTCGCCGGAAAACGCGTTTTCGGCCGAAAACGTGTACGTTTGCACTTCCCCGCCACAGGGAAGCTGCTAGCCGGGAATTCTCTGCCTGGTTCTACCCGCTGCCCGGAACGCTACGCAGGGCAAAAGCGGTTCTCGTCCTCCGTGCTTGCTTTTTCTCAGAAAGAGCCGTGGTGTGCGTTTTCGCCGGAAAACGCGTTTTCGGCCGAAAACGTGTACGTTTGCACTTCCCCGCCACAGGGAAGCTGCTAGCCGGGAATTCTCTGCCTGGTTCTACCCGCTGCCCGGAACGCTACGCAGGGCAAAAGCGGTTCTCGTCCTCCGTGCTTGCTTTTTCTCAGAAAGAGCCGTGGTGTGCGTTTTCGCCGGAAAACGCGTTTTCGGCCGAAAACGTGTACGTTTGCACTTCCCCGCCACAGGGAAGCTGCTAGCCGGGAATTCTCTGCCTGGTTCTACCCGCTGCCCGGAACGCTACGCAGGGCAAAAGCGGTTCTCGTCCTCCGTGCTTGCTTTTTCTCATGAAAGAGCCGTGGTGTGCGTTTTCGCCGGAAAACGCGTTTTCGGCCGAAAACGTGTACGTTTGCACTTCCCCGCCACAGGGAAGCTGCTAGCCGGGAATTCTCTGCCTGGTTCTACCCGCTGCCCGGAACGCTACGCAGGGCAAAAGCGGTTCTCGTCCTCCGTGCTTGCTTTTTCTCAGAAAGAGCCGTGGTGTGCGTTTTCGCCGGAAAACGCGTTTTCGGCCGAAAACGTGTACGTTTGCACTTCCCCGCCACAGGGAAGCTGCTAGCCGGGAATTCTCTGCCTGGTTCTACCCGCTGCCCGGAACGCTACGCAGGGCAAAAGCGGTTCTCGTCCTCCGTGCTTGCTTTTTCTCAGAAAGAGCCGTGGTGTGCGTTTTCGCCGGAAAACGCGTTTTCGGCCGAAAACGTGTACGTTTGCACTTCCCCGCCACAGGGAAGCTGCTAGCCGGGAATTCTCTGCCTGGTTCTACCCGCTGCCCGGAACGCTACGCAGGGCAAAAGCGGTTCTCGTCCTCCGTGCTTGCTTTTTCTCAGAAAGAGCCGTGGTGTGCGTTTTCGCCGGAAAACGCGTTTTCGGCCGAAAACGTGTACGTTTGCACTTCCCCGCCACAGGGAAGCTGCTAGCCGGGAATTCTCTGCCTGGTTCTACCCGCTGCCCGGAACGCTACGCAGGGCAAAAGCGGTTCTCGTCCTCCGTGCTTGCTTTTTCTCAGAAAGAGCCGTGGTGTGCGTTTTCGCCGGAAAACGCGTTTTCGGCCGAAAACGTGTACGTTTGCACTTCCCCGCCACAGGGAAGCTGCTAGCCGGGAATTCTCTGCCTGGTTCTACCCGCTGCCCGGAACGCTACGCAGGGCAAAAGCGGTTCTCGTCCTCCGTGCTTGCTTTTTCTCAGAAAGAGCCGTGGTGTGCGTTTTCGCCGGAAAACGCGTTTTCGGCCGAAAACGTGTACGTTTGCACTTCCCCGCCACAGGGAAGCTGCTAGCCGGGAATTCTCTGCCTGGTTCTACCCGCTGCCCGGAACGCTACGCAGGGCAAAAGCGGTTCTCGTCCTCCGTGCTTGCTTTTTCTCAGAAAGAGCCGTGGTGTGCGTTTTCGCCGGAAAACGCGTTTTCGGCCGAAAACGTGTACGTTTGCACTTCCCCGCCACAGGGAAGCTGCTAGCCGGGAATTCTCTGCCTGGTTCTACCCGCTGCCCGGAACGCTACGCAGGGCAAAAGCGGTTCTCGTCCTCCGTGCTTGCTTTTTCTCAGAAAGAGCCGTGGTGTGCGTTTTCGCCGGAAAACGCGTTTTCGGCCGAAAACGTGTACGTTTGCACTTCCCCGCCACAGGGAAGCTGCTAGCCGGGAATTCTCTGCCTGGTTCTACCCGCTGCCCGGAACGCTACGCAGGGCAAAAGCGGTTCTCGTCCTCCGTGCTTGCTTTTTCTCAGAAAGAGCCGTGGTGTGCGTTTTCGCCGGAAAACGCGTTTTCGGCCGAAAACGTGTACGTTTGCACTTCCCCGCCACAGGGAAGCTGCTAGCCGGGAATTCTCTGCCTGGTTCTACCCGCTGCCCGGAACGCTACGCAGGGCAAAAGCGGTTCTCGTCCTCCGTGCTTGCTTTTTCTCAGAAAGAGCCGTGGTGTGCGTTTTCGCCGGAAAACGCGTTTTCGGCCGAAAACGTGTACGTTTGCACTTCCCCGCCACAGGGAAGCTGCTAGCCGGGAATTCTCTGCCTGGTTCTACCCGCTGCCCGGAACGCTACGCAGGGCAAAAGCGGTTCTCGTCCTCCGTGCTTGCTTTTTCTCAGAAAGAGCCGTGGTGTGCGTTTTCGCCGGAAAACGCGTTTTCGGCCGAAAACGTGTACGTTTGCACTTCCCCGCCACAGGGAAGCTGCTAGCCGGGAATTCTCTGCCTGGTTCTACCCGCTGCCCGGAACGCTACGCAGGGCAAAAGCGGTTCTCGTCCTCCGTGCTTGCTTTTTCTCAGAAAGAGCCGTGGTGTGCGTTTTCGCCGGAAAACGCGTTTTCGGCCGAAAACGTGTACGTTTGCACTTCCCCGCCACAGGGAAGCTGCTAGCCGGGAATTCTCTGCCTGGTTCTACCCGCTGCCCGGAACGCTACGCAGGGCAAAAGCGGTTCTCGTCCTCCGTGCTTGCTTTTTCTCAGAAAGAGCCGTGGTGTGCGTTTTCGCCGGAAAACGCGTTTTCGGCCGAAAACGTGTACGTTTGCACTTCCCCGCCACAGGGAAGCTGCTAGCCGGGAATTCTCTGCCTGGTTCTACCCGCTGCCCGGAACGCTACGCAGGGCAAAAGCGGTTCTCGTCCTCCGTGCTTGCTTTTTCTCAGAAAGAGCCGTGGTGTGCGTTTTCGCCGGAAAACGCGTTTTCGGCCGAAAACGTGTACGTTTGCACTTCCCCGCCACAGGGAAGCTGCTAGCCGGGAATTCTCTGCCTGGTTCTACCCGCTGCCCGGAACGCTACGCAGGGCAAAAGCGGTTCTCGTCCTCCGTGCTTGCTTTTTCTCAGAAAGAGCCGTGGTGTGCGTTTTCGCCGGAAAACGCGTTTTCGGCCGAAAACGTGTACGTTTGCACTTCCCCGCCACAGGGAAGCTGCTAGCCGGGAATTCTCTGCCTGGTTCTACCCGCTGCCCGGAACGCTACGCAGGGCAAAAGCGGTTCTCGTCCTCCGTGCTTGCTTTTTCTCAGAAAGAGCCGTGGTGTGCGTTTTCGCCGGAAAACGCGTTTTCGGCCGAAAACGTGTACGTTTGCACTTCCCCGCCACAGGGAAGCTGCTAGCCGGGAATTCTCTGCCTGGTTCTACCCGCTGCCCGGAACGCTACGCAGGGCAAAAGCGGTTCTCGTCCTCCGTGCTTGCTTTTTCTCAGAAAGAGCCGTGGTGTGCGTTTTCGCCGGAAAACGCGTTTTCGGCCGAAAACGTGTACGTTTGCACTTCCCCGCCACAGGGAAGCTGCTAGCCGGGAATTCTCTGCCTGGTTCTACCCGCTGCCCGGAACGCTACGCAGGGCAAAAGCGGTTCTCGTCCTCCGTGCTTGCTTTTTCTCAGAAAGAGCCGTGGTGTGCGTTTTCGCCGGAAAACGCGTTTTCGGCCGAAAACGTGTACGTTTGCACTTCCCCGCCACAGGGAAGCTGCTAGCCGGGAATTCTCTGCCTGGTTCTACCCGCTGCCCGGAACGCTACGCAGGGCAAAAGCGGTTCTCGTCCTCCGTGCTTGCTTTTTCTCAGAAAGAGCCGTGGTGTGCGTTTTCGCCGGAAAACGCGTTTTCGGCCGAAAACGTGTACGTTTGCACTTCCCCGCCACAGGGAAGCTGCTAGCCGGGAATTCTCTGCCTGGTTCTACCCGCTGCCCGGAACGCTACGCAGGGCAAAAGCGGTTCTCGTCCTCCGTGCTTGCTTTTTCTCAGAAAGAGCCGTGGTGTGCGTTTTCGCCGGAAAACGCGTTTTCGGCCGAAAACGTGTACGTTTGCACTTCCCCGCCACAGGGAAGCTGCTAGCCGGGAATTCTCTGCCTGGTTCTACCCGCTGCCCGGAACGCTACGCAGGGCAAAAGCGGTTCTCGTCCTCCGTGCTTGCTTTTTCTCAGAAAGAGCCGTGGTGTGCGTTTTCGCCGGAAAACGCGTTTTCGGCCGAAAACGTGTACGTTTGCACTTCCCCGCCACAGGGAAGCTGCTAGCCGGGAATTCTCTGCCTGGTTCTACCCGCTGCCCGGAACGCTACGCAGGGCAAAAGCGGTTCTCGTCCTCCGTGCTTGCTTTTTCTCAGAAAGAGCCGTGGTGTGCGTTTTCGCCGGAAAACGCGTTTTCGGCCGAAAACGTGTACGTTTGCACTTCCCCGCCACAGGGAAGCTGCTAGCCGGGAATTCTCTGCCTGGTTCTACCCGCTGCCCGGAACGCTACGCAGGGCAAAAGCGGTTCTCGTCCTCCGTGCTTGCTTTTTCTCAGAAAGAGCCGTGGTGTGCGTTTTCGCCGGAAAACGCGTTTTCGGCCGAAAACGTGTACGTTTGCACTTCCCCGCCACAGGGAAGCTGCTAGCCGGGAATTCTCTGCCTGGTTCTACCCGCTGCCCGGAACGCTACGCAGGGCAAAAGCGGTTCTCGTCCTCCGTGCTTGCTTTTTCTCAGAAAGAGCCGTGGTGTGCGTTTTCGCCGGAAAACGCGTTTTCGGCCGAAAACGTGTACGTTTGCACTTCCCCGCCACAGGGAAGCTGCTAGCCGGGAATTCTCTGCCTGGTTCTACCCGCTGCCCGGAACGCTACGCAGGGCAAAAGCGGTTCTCGTCCTCCGTGCTTGCTTTTTCTCAGAAAGAGCCGTGGTGTGCGTTTTCGCCGGAAAACGCGTTTTCGGCCGAAAACGTGTACGTTTGCACTTCCCCGCCACAGGGAAGCTGCTAGCCGGGAATTCTCTGCCTGGTTCTACCCGCTGCCCGGAACGCTACGCAGGGCAAAAGCGGTTCTCGTCCTCCGTGCTTGCTTTTTCTCAGAAAGAGCCGTGGTGTGCGTTTTCGCCGGAAAACGCGTTTTCGGCCGAAAACGTGTACGTTTGCACTTCCCCGCCACAGGGAAGCTGCTAGCCGGGAATTCTCTGCCTGGTTCTACCCGCTGCCCGGAACGCTACGCAGGGCAAAAGCGGTTCTCGTCCTCCGTGCTTGCTTTTTCTCAGAAAGAGCCGTGGTGTGCGTTTTCGCCGGAAAACGCGTTTTCGGCCGAAAACGTGTACGTTTGCACTTCCCCGCCACAGGGAAGCTGCTAGCCGGGAATTCTCTGCCTGGTTCTACCCGCTGCCCGGAACGCTACGCAGGGCAAAAGCGGTTCTCGTCCTCCGTGCTTGCTTTTTCTCAGAAAGAGCCGTGGTGTGCGTTTTCGCCGGAAAACGCGTTTTCGGCCGAAAACGTGTACGTTTGCACTTCCCCGCCACAGGGAAGCTGCTAGCCGGGAATTCTCTGCCTGGTTCTACCCGCTGCCCGGAACGCTACGCAGGGCAAAAGCGGTTCTCGTCCTCCGTGCTTGCTTTTTCTCAGAAAGAGCCGTGGTGTGCGTTTTCGCCGGAAAACGCGTTTTCGGCCGAAAACGTGTACGTTTGCACTTCCCCGCCACAGGGAAGCTGCTAGCCGGGAATTCTCTGCCTGGTTCTACCCGCTGCCCGGAACGCTACGCAGGGCAAAAGCGGTTCTCGTCCTCCGTGCTTGCTTTTTCTCAGAAAGAGCCGTGGTGTGCGTTTTCGCCGGAAAACGCGTTTTCGGCCGAAAACGTGTACGTTTGCACTTCCCCGCCACAGGGAAGCTGCTAGCCGGGAATTCTCTGCCTGGTTCTACCCCGCTGCCCGGAACGCTACGCAGGGCAAAAGCGGTTCTCGTCCTCCGTGCTTGCTTTCTCTCAGAAAGAGCCGTGGTGTGCGTTTTCGCCGGAAAACGCGTTTTCGGCCGAAACGTGTGACGTTTGCACTTCCCGCCACAGGGACAGCCTAGCCGGGATCTCTGCCTGGTTCTACCCGCTGCCCGGAACTCTACGCCAGGGCAAAAAGCGGTTCTCGTCCCTCCGTGCTTGCTTTCTCTCAGAAAGAGCCGTGGTGTGCGTTTCGCCGGAAACGCGTTTTCGGCCGAAAACG
>NW_027437934.1:0-68370 GCF_965140245.1 Athene noctua | reverse complement strand
TTCCGGTCCGGTGCACATGCCGTGGCGACGTGCTGGCCCCGGGAGGTGGGATGTTCCGGGCGCTGGCCGTGCTGTGGCGACGTGGTGGCCCAGGGTGTTTAGATATTCTGGGCCACTGGCCGTGCTGTGGCGACGTGCTGGTCCCGCGTGGTGAGATGTTCCGGGCCGCTGGCCATGCCGTGGCGACGTGCCGGTCGCGGGTGGTGAGATGTTCCGGGCCGCTGGCCGTGCTGTGGCGACGTGACGGGCCAGGGGGGTGAGATCTTCCGGGCCGCTGGCCGTGCCGTGGCGACATGCTGGCCCAGGGTGTTGAGATGTTCTGGGCCACTGGCTGTGCCGTGGCGATGTGCTGGTCCCGCGTGGTGAGATGTTCCGGTCCGCTTGCCGTGCCGTGGCGACGTGCCGGACCCAGGTGGTGAGATGTTCTGGGCCGCTGGCCGTGCCGTGGCGACGTGCCGGTCCCGGGTGGTGAGATATTCCGGGCCGCTGGCCGTGCCGTGGTGACGTGCTGGTCCCGGGTGGTGAGATATTCCGGGCCGCTGGCCAATCCGTGGCAACGCTCCAGCCCGGAATGGTGAGAAGTTCCGGGCCTCTGGCCGTGCCGTGGCGACGTGCTATCCCTGGGAGGTGAAATATTCCAGTTCGGTGGCCGTGCTGTGGCAACGTGCCGGCCCCGGCTGGTGAGATGTTCCGGTCCGGTGGCCGTGCCGTGGCAACGTGCCAGCCCCGGGTGGTGAGATGTTCCGGTCCGCTGGCCGTGCCGTGGCGACGTGCCGGTCCCGGGTGGTGAGATGTTCCGGTTCGCCGGCCGTGACGTGGCGACGTGCCGGCCCAGGGGGGTGAGATGTTCCAGTCCGCTGGCCGTTCCGTGGCGACGTGCTGGCCCCGGGAGGTGGGATGTTCCGGTCCGCTGGCCGTGCCGTGGCGACGTGCCGGCCCCGGGAGGTGAGATGATCCGGGCCGCTGGCCGTGCCGAGGCGACGTGCCGGTCCCGGGAGGTGAGATGTTCCGGGCCGCTGGCCGTGCCGTGGCGACGTGCCGGTCCCGGGTGGTGAGATGTTCCGGGCCGCTGGCCGTGCCGTGGCGACGTGATGGCCTAGGGTATGAGATGTTCCGGTTCGCTGGCCGTGCCGTGGCGACG
This sequence comes from Athene noctua, assembly GCF_965140245.1. NCBI lineage: Eukaryota > Metazoa > Chordata > Aves > Strigiformes > Strigidae > Athene > Athene noctua. The sequence goes on along the minus strand of NW_027437934.1, from coordinate 67,229 downwards.
TGTCGCCCCAGGGGGCTGAGATATTCAGGGCCGCTGGCCGTGCCATGGCGACGTGCCGGCCCAGGATGGTGAGATGCTCCGGTCCGCTGGCTGTGCCGTGGCGACGTGCCGGCCCCGGGTGCTGAGATGTTCCGGGCCGCTGGCCGTGCCGTGGCGAAGTGACGGGCCAGGGTGGTGAGATGTTCCGGTTCGCTGGCCGTGCCGTCGCGACGTGCCGGCCCCGGGTGGTGAGATGTTCCGGTCCGTTGGCCGTGCCGTGGCGACGTGCCTCCCTCGGTGGTGAGATGTTCCGGGCCGCTGGCCGTGCCGTGGCGACGTACCAGCCCAGGGTGGTGAGATGTTACGGTCCGCTGGCCGTGCCGTGGCGACGTGCCGGCCAAGGGTGGTGAGATGTTATGGTCCGCTGACCGTGCCGTGGAGACGTGCCGGCCCCGGGTGGTGAGATGTTCCGGTCCGCCGGCCGTGCCGTGGCGACATCCGGGCCCCGGGTGGTGAGATGTTCTGATCTGCCGGCTGTGCCGTGGCGACGTGCCGGCCCCGGGTGGTGAGATGTTCCGATCCGCCGGCCGTGCCGTGGCGACGTGCCGGCCCCGGGTGGTGAGATGTTCCCGTCCACTGGCCGTGCCGTGGCGATGTGCCAGCGCAGGGAGGTGAGATGTTCCTGTCCGCTGGCCGTGCCTTGGCGCCGTGCCGATCCCGGGTGGTGAGATGTTCTGGGTCGCTGGTTGTGCCGTGGCGACGTGCCAGCCCCGGGTGGTGAGATGTTCCGGTCCGCTTGCCGTGCCGTGGCGACGTGCCGGACCCAGGTGGTGAGATGTTCTGGGCCGCTGGCCGTGCCGTGGCGACGTGCCGGTCCCGGGTGGTGCGATATTCCGGGCCGCTGGCCGTGCCGTGGCGACGTGCCGGTCCCGGGTGGTGAGATGTTCCGGGCCGCTGGCCGTGCCGTGGCGACGTGATGGCCTAGGGTATGAGATGTTCCGGTCCGCTGGCCGTGCCGTGGCGACGTGCCGGTCCCGGGTGGTGAGATGTTCCGGTTCGCCGGCCGTGACGTGGCGACGTGCCGGCCCAGGGGGGTGAGATGTTCCAGTCCGCTGGCCGTTCCGTGGCGACGTGCTGGCCCCGGGAGGTGGGATGTTCCGGTCCGCTGGCCGTGCCGTGGCGACGTGCCGGCCCCGGGAGGTGAGATGATCCGGGCCGCTGGCCGTGCCGAGGCGACGTGCCGGTTCCGGGCAGTGAGATGTTCCGGTCCGCTGGCCGTGCCGTGGCGACGTGCCGGTCCCAGATAGTGAGATGTTCCGGGCCGCTGGCCGTGCCGTGGCGACGTGCCGGTCCCGGGTGGTGACATGTTCCGGTCCGCTGGCCGTACCGTGGCGACGTGCCGGCCCCGGGTGGTGACATGTTCCGATCCGCTGGCCGTGCCGTGGCGACGTGCCGGCCCCGGGTGGTGAGATGGTCCGGTCCGCTGCCCGTGCCGTGGCGACGTGCCGGCCCCGGGTGGTGAGATGTTCCGGTTCGCCGGCCGTGACGTGGCGACGTGCCGGCCCAGGGGGGTGAGATGTTCCGGTCCGCTGGCCGTTCCGTGGCGAGGTGCTGGCCCCGGGAGGTGGGATGTTCCGGTCCGCTGGCCGTGCCGTGGCGACGTACCGGCCCCGGGAGGTGAGATGATCCGGGCCGCTGGCCGTGCCGAGGCGACGTGCCGGTTCCGGGCAGTGAGATGTTCCGGTCCGCTGGCCGTGCCGTGGCGACGTGCCGGTCCCGGATAGTGAGATGTTCCGGGCCGCTGGCCGTGCCGTGGCGACGTGCCGGTCCCGGGCGGTGAGATATTCCGGGCCGCTGGCCGTGCCGTGGCGACATGCCGGCCCAGGGGGGTGAGATGTTCTTGTCCGCTGGCCGTGCCGTGGCGACGTGCCGGCCCAGGGGTGTAAAATGTTCCGGTCCGCTGGCCGTTCCGTGGCGACATGCTGGCCCCGGGAGGTGGGATGTTCCGGTCCGCTGGCCGTGCCGTGGCGACGTGCTGGCCCAGGGTGTTGAGATGTTCTGGGCCACTGGCCGTGCCGTGGCGATGTGCCGGCCCCGGGTGGTGAGATGTTCCGGTCCGCAGGCCGTGTCTTGGCGACGTGCCGGCCCCGGGTGGTGAGATGTTCCGATCCGCCGGCCGTGACGTGGCGACGTGCCGGCCCCCGGTGGTGAGACGTTCCGATCCGCCGGCCGTGACGTGGTGACGTGCCGGCGCAGGGTGGTGAGATGTTCCGGTCCGCTGCCCGTGCCGTGGCGACGTGCCGGCCCCGGGTGGTGAGATGTTCCGGTCCGCTGGCCGTACCGTGGCGACGTGCCGGACCTGGGGGGTGAGATGTTCCGGTCCGCTGGCCGTGCCGTGGCGACGTGCCGGCCCCGGGTGGTGAGATGTTCCGGTCCGCTGGCCGTGCCGTGGCGACGTGCCGGCCCAGGGGGGTGAGATGTTCCGGGCCGCTGGCCGTGCCGTGGCGACGTGCTGGCCCAGGGGGGTGAGATGTTCTTGTCCGCTGGCCGTGCCTTGGCGACGTGCCGATCCCGGGTGGTGAGATGTTCCGGGCCGCTGGCTGTGCCGTGGCAACTTGCCGGCCCCGGGTGGTGAGATATTCCGGGCCTCTGGCCATGCCGTGGCGACGTGCTGGCCCTGGGAGGTGAGATGTTCCTGTCCGCTGGCCGTGCCGTGGCGACGTGGTTGCCCATGTTGGTGTGATGTTCCGGGCTGCTGGCCGTTTCGTGGCGACGTGCCGGCCCCAGGTGGCGAGATGTTCCGGGCCGCTGGCCGTGCCGTGGCGACGTGCCGGCCCCGGGGGGTGAGATGTTCCGGGCCGCTGGCCATGTCGTGGCGACATGCCGGTGCCGGGTGGTGAGATGTTCCGGGCCGATGGCCGTACCGTGGCGACGTGGCGGTCCCAGATGGTGAGATGTTCCGGGCCGTTGGCCGTGTTGTGGCGACGTGCTGGCCCCGGGGGGTGAGATGTTCCGGGCCGCTGGCCGTGCCGTGGCGACGTGCCGGCCCCGGGGGGTGAGATGTTCCGGTCCACTGTTCGTGACGTGGCCACGTACCGGCCCCGGCTCCTGAGATGTTCCGGGCCCCTGGCCGTGCCGTGGCAACGTGCCGGCCCCGGCTCGTGAGATGTTCCGGTCCGCTGGCCGTGCCGTGGCGACGTGCCGGTCCCGGGTGGTGAGATATTCCGGGCCGCTGGCCGTGCCGTGGCAACGTGTTGCCCCAGGGGGCTGAGATATTCCGGGCCGCTAGCTGTGCCGTGGAGATGTGCCGGCCTAGGGGGGTGAGATGTTCCGGTCCGCTGGCCGTGGGTGGGTGTGGGTGTCTGTCTCAGAAATGTGACATGGGTATGGTATTGTGACATGTGGGCTACATTGTGACATGGCGGTGGCACTGTGACATTGGGGCGGCACTGTGACATGGGGACAGCAGTGTAACGGGTGTAACACTGTGACACGGGGGCAGCATTGTAACATGGGGTGGCATTGTGACATGTGGGTGTCACTGTGACATGTGGACATTACTGTGACAGTGGGGTGGCACTGTGACATGGAGACGGCACTGTGACATAGAGATGGCACTGTGACATGAGGGTGGCACTGTGACAGTTTTGGCACTGAGACATGGCAGTAGCATTGTGACGTTGGTTTGGCGCTGTGACATTGGGGTGGCACTGTGACATGAAAATAGAACAGTGACAGCGAGTGGCACTGTGACATGTGGGCGGCATTGTGACGTGGCACAGTGACATGGGGACGGCACAATGACATGGAGTAGCACTCTTACATGGGGACGGCACTGTGACATGAGTGTGGCACTGTGACATGGACTAGGCACTGTGCCATGGGGGCATCATGGTGACATGTGGGTGGCACGGTGACATGGGAGTGGCACTGAGACATGGGAGTGGCACGGTGACTTTAGTGTGACACTGTGAAATGGGGATGGCTCTGTGACATTGGGGTGGCACTGTGACATGAAAATAGCTCAGTGACAAGTGACAAGGAGTGGCGCTGTGACATGCGGGCGGCATTGTGACATGGGGGTGACACTGTGACATGGAAGTGGCACTGTGAAATGGGAGCAGAAATGTGACATGGGGGTGACACTGAGATATGGGGTCAGCACTCTGACATGGGGGCGGCACTGTGACAAGGGGACGACACTGGGACATGGGGACGACACTGGGACATGGGAGTGGTACTGTGACGTGGGGGTGTCACTGTAACATGTCGGTGGCACAGTGACTTTCTGGTGGCACTGTGACATGGGTACGGTGCTGTGACACTGGAGTAGCACAGTGACACGGGGGCGGCACTGTGACATGGGCGTGGCATTGTGAGAGTGGGACGGCACTGGGTCATTAGAGTTGCACCGTGACATGGGGACGGTACTGTCACATGGGGGCGCCACTATGATACGTCGATGGCACTTTGACATGGGGTTGGCACTGTGACATGGCGGTGGCATTATGACATGGGAGTAGCACTGTGACATGCACCCATGTCACAGTGCCACACCCATGTCACAGTGCCACACCCATGTCACAGTGCCACCACAATGACACAGTACAGTCCCCATGTCACTGCCACAACCATGTAACAGTGCCGTCCCAATGTCATAGTGCCATCCACATGTCACAGTTCCATCACCATGTCACAGTACCGTCTCCAAGTCACAGTGCCACCCCACTGTCACAGTGCTAAAACCATATCACAGTGCCACCCACATGTCACAATGCCACCCCATGTTACAATGCTGCCCCCGTGTCACAGTGCTACACCCGTTACACTGCTGTCCCCATGTCACAGTGCCGCCCCAATGTCACAGTGCCACCGCCATGTCACAATGCAGCCCCCATGTCACAGTACCATACCCATGTCACATTTCGACCAGATGTCACAGTGCCACTGCCAAGTTACCGTGCCACCCCCTGGTCACAGTACCGCCCGCATGTCACATGCCACCCCCAGGTCACAGTGCCATGCCCATGTCACAGTGCAGACCCATGTCACAGTGCCAACCCAATGTCACAATGCCACTGCCTTTCACGGTGCAACACCCATGTCACAGTGCCGTACCCAAGTCACAGTGCCATACCCATGTCCCAGTGCCACGCCATGTCACTGTGCCGTCCCCATGTCATAGTGCCACCCCCATGTCACAGAACCGTCCCCATGTCAAAGTGCCATCCTCGTGAAACCGTGCCACCCCAATGTCACAGTGCCACCCTAATGTCACAGTGCGACACGCATGTCACAGTGCCACACCCATGTCACAGTAACGTTCACATGTCACAGTGCCACCCCCATGTCACAGTGCCAATCCAATGTCACAGTGCCATCCCCATGTCACAAAACCACTGCCATGTCACAGTGGCACCCACAGGTCACACTGCTATCCCCATGTCACAGTACCGCCCCCATGACACCGTGCCACCCCACTGTCACAGTGACGTCCACATGCCACAGTGCCACACCCATGTCACAGTGACACATCCAGGTCACAGTAACGCCCCCATGTAGCTGTGCCATCCCCATGTCACAGCACCACCCCCATGTCACACTGCCCTCCCCATGTCACAGTGCCACCCCCACGCCAAAGTGCCATCCCAATTTCACAGTGCCACCCACATGTCACAATGCCAGCACCATGTCACAGTGCCGTCCCCATGTCATAGGGCCGTCCCCATTTCACAGTGCCACCCCTGTGTCACAGTGCCGACCCGATGTCACAATGCCACGGTCATGTCACAGTGCCACCCCTGTGTCACAGTACCACCCCCATGGCACAGTGCCACCGCCATGTCTCAATTCAGCCCCCATGTCACAGTACCATACCCATGTCACATAGTGTGACATGGGAATGGCACAGTGACATGGGTGTGGCACTGTGACATGGGTGTGGCACTGGGATATGGGGACGGTACACTGACCTGGTGTTGGCACTGTGACATGGTGGTGCCACTGTGACATTCTGGTGGCACTGTGACATGTGGACGTCACTGTGAAAGGGGGTGGCGCTGTGACATGGGAATGGTACCGTGACATGGGTGTGGCACTGTGACTTCAGTGTGACACTGTGACATGGGGTTGGATCTGTGACAGGCGAGCGTCACTATTATGTGGCGGTGTATCTGTGACATGGGGGTGGCACTGTGACATGGGGTCGGCACTGTGACATGGTGGTGGCACTCTGACATGGGGACGGCAGTGTGTCACGGGGGCGGCACTGTGACATGTGGACGGTACTATCATATGGCAGCGTCACTTTGATACGGCGGTGGCACTGTGACATCGGGATGGCACAGTAACATGAGGGTGCCACCGTGACATGGAAGTGGCATTGTGACAAGGGGATGGCACTGTGTCACGGGAAGGCACTGTGCCATGGGGACGGCACTGTGACATGGCAGTGGCACTGTGACATTGTGGTTGCACTGTGCCATGGGGACGGCACTGGGACATTGTGGTTTCACTGTGACATGGGGATGACACTGTGACAGAGGGGTGGCACTGTGACATGGTGGTGGCATTATGATATGGGCGTGGCACTGTGACATGGGGATGGCACTGTGACATGGGGAGGTCAGTGTGACATGGCGGTGGCATTGTGACATTAGGACTGCACTGTGACACGTGGGTGGCACTGTGACATGTGGATGGCACAGTGACATGGGGTGGCGCTGTTTCATAGGAACGGCACTGTGTAATGGGGACGGCACTGTGACATGGGTACTGAACTGTGACATTGTGGTGGCACTGTGACATGGGGTCTGTACTGTGTCATGGGGACGGCACTGTGTCATGGGGACAGCAGTGTGACATGAGGGTGGCACGGTGACATGTGGGCGAAATGGTGACTTTACTGTGGTATTGTGACATGGGGTGGCACTGTGACACGTTATTGCACGAGTTGCACTGTGACATGGGTGTGGCACTGTGACCTGGCGGTTGCATTGTCACATTGGGTTGGTAGTGTGACATGGGGATGGGACTGTGACATGGGGACGGCACTGTGATATGGGTGTGGCATTGTGACATTGTGGTGGCACAGTGACAATGGTGTGGCTCTGTGACATGTGGATGTCAATGTGACAGTGGGGTTGCACTGTGACGTGGGGACTGTACTGTGCCATGGGGGTGGCACTTTGATATGAGGACAGAACTGTGACATGGGGGCTGCATTGTGACATGTGGGTGGCACTGTGACACAGGGCCGGCACCTTGACATGGGGACAGCACTGTGACATGGGGGTGGTACTGTGACTTGGAGGTGTCACTGAAATATGGCAGTGGCACCGTGACATTCTGGTGGCACTGTGACATGGGTACGGTGCTGTGACATGGTGGTGGCACTCTGACATGGGGACGGCAGTGTGTCACCGGGGCAGCACTGTGACATGGGGACGGTACTATCATATGGCAGCGTCACTTTGATACGGCGGTGGCACTGTGACCTGGGGGTGGCACTGTGACATGGGAGTGGCACTGTGACATGGGGACAGCAGTTGGACATGGGAGTGGTACTGTGACGTGGGGGTGTCACTGTAACATGGCGGTGGCACAGTGACATTCTGGTGGCACTGTGACACGGGTACGGTGCTGTCGCACTGGGGTAGCACTGTGACATGGGGACGGCACTGTGACATGGGAGTGGCACTGTGACAATGGGACAGCACTGGGTCATTAGAGTTGCACTGTGACATGGGGACGGCAGTATGACATGGCGGTGGCATTATGACATGTGGGTGGCACTGTGACATGGGGACGGCATTTAGGGACAGCAGTGTGACATGGGGACAGCAGTGTGACATGGCGGTGGCATTATGACATGGGGATGGCACTGTGACATGAGGACAGAACTGTGACATGAGGGCTGCATTGTGACATGGTGGTGGCACAGTGACATTGGGGTGGCACTGTGACGTGGTGTTGCTCGATGACATGGGATGGCACTGTGACATATGGATGGCTCTGTGACATGGGGGTGGCACTGTGACATGGGCGCGGCATTGTGACATGGGGGTGGCTCTGTGACATGTGGATGGCTCTGTGACATGTGGGTGGCACTGTGACATGGGGGCTGCATTGTGACATTGGGGTGGCACTTTGAAATTGAGGTGGCACTGTGACACGTGGATGGGGCCGGCACCTTGTCATGGGGGTGGCACTCTGACATGGGGACGGCAGTGTGTCACGGGGCCGTCACTGTGACATGTGGACGGTACTATCACATGGCAGCGTCACTATGATACGGCGGTGGCACTGTGACATGGAGACGCCACTGTAACATGAGGGTTCCACTGTGACATGGCAGTGGCATTGTGACATGGGGATGGCACTGTGTCACGGGAAGGCACTGTGCCATGGGGACGGTACTGTGACATGGCTGTGGCACTGTGACATTGTGGTTGCACTGTGACATGGGATGGCACTGTGACATGGGAGTGGCACTGTGAGACATTGTGGTGGCACTGTGACATGGAATGGCACTGTGTCATGGCGGTGGCACTATGCCATGAGGACTGCGTTGTGCCATGGGGACGGCACTGTGACATGGGGCGGCACGGTGAGATGGAGACGGCACCATGAGTTTAGTGTGGCACAGTGACATGGGGATGGCTCTGTGACATTGAGGTGACATGAAAATAGAAAAGTGACAAGCAGTGGCACTGTGACATGGGGATGTTGGCACTTTGACATGGGGGCGGCACTCTGACATGGGGACAGCACTATGACATTGTGGTGGCACTTTGCCATGGGGACGGCACTGTGACATGGGTGCGGCAATGTGACATGTGGGTGGCACTGTGACATGGAGGCTGCACCGTGACTTTAGTGTGACACTGTGAAATGGGGATGGCTCTGTGACATGGGGATGGCAGTGTGACATGGTGGTGGCTCTGTAACATGAGGGTGGCATTGTGACATGGGGCTTCAGGGTAACATGGGGACGGCACTGTGACATGGGGGTGACACTTTGACATGGGGGCTTCACTGTGACATGGGGGCTGCATTGTGACATTGGTTTGGCATTGTAACATGTTGGTGGCAGTGTGATATGGGGGTGGCACGGTGACATGTGAGCGGCACTATGACATAGGGGTGGCACTGTGACATGGGAGCAACACTGGGACATGGGGGTGTCACTATGACATGGGGACTGCACTGTGACATGGGGAGGCCACTGTGACATGGGTGTGGCACTCACTGTGACATGGGGACGGCGCTGTGACATAGGAGGGACAGCAGTGTGACATTGGGGTGGCAGCTTGGCATGGGGGTGGCAGTGTGACATGGGGATGCAATATTGACAAGGGGCCTGCACTGTGACAATGGTGTGGCACTTTCAGATGGAGGTGGCTCTGTGACATGTGTGTGGCACTGTGACCTGGCGGTGGCATTGTCACATTGGTTTGGTAGTGTGACATGGGAATGGCACAGTGACATGGGTGTGGCTCTGTGACATGTGACGGCACTGTGACATTAGGGCTGCATTGTGACTTGGTGGTGGCACTGTGACATGGTGACGGAACTGTGACATGTGGATGGCACTATGACATTGGGACGGCACTGTTACATGGTTGTGGCAGTGACATGGGGACTGTACTGTGTCATTGTGGTTGCACTGTGACATGGGTGTGGCACTGTGACATGGGTGTGGCACTCCTGACAGTGGGTTGGCACTGTGACATGGGTGTGGCACTGTGAAATGGGTGCATGTCACAGTGCTACTCCCATGTCATAATGCCACCGCCATGTCACAGTGCCAACCCCATGTCACAGTGCCATCGCCGTATCATAGTGGCGCCCCCATGTGACAGTACCGTCCCCATGTCACAGTGCAACTCTAATGACCCAGTGCCGTCCCACTCTCACAATGCCACGCCTATGTCACAGTGCCGCCCCCGTGTCACAGTGCTACTCCAGTGTCACAGCACCGTACCCATGTCACAGTGCCACCAGAAAGTCACGTGCCACCGCCATGTTACAGTGACACCCCCACATCACAGTACCACTCCCATGTCCAACTACTGTCCCCATGTCACAGTGCAACACCCATGTCACAGTGCCAGCCCTATGTCACCCTGCCGTCCCCATGTCACAGTGCAACTATAATGACCCAGTGCCGTCCCCATGTCACAGTGCCATGCCATGTAACAGCGCCATCCCATGTCACAGTGCCATATCCATGTCCCAGTGCCATCCCTATGTCACAGTGTGACCACAATGTCACAGTGCCACCGCCATGTCACAGTGACGTCATCATATCACAGTGCCACCCACAAGACACACTGCCCTCCCCATGTCACAGTGCCGTCCCCATGTCATGGGGCAACTCTAATGACCCCATGCCTCCCCCATTTCACAGCGCTGCCACCATGTCACAGTGCCACCCCAATGTCACAGCGCCAAACCAACGTCACAATGCTACTGCCATGTCTCAGTGCCAAAACTGTCACAGTGCCATCTCCACCCCACTGTCACAGTATCGTCCACATGTCACAGTGCCACCCACATGTCACAATGTCACCCCCATGTTACAATGCTGTCCTCGTGTCACAGTGCCACACCCATTATATTGCCGTCCCCATGTCACAGTGCCACCCCATGTCACAATGCCATCGCCATGTCACAGTGCCACCCCCAAGTCACACTGCCGTCCCCATGTCACAGTGCGACCCCAGTGTCATAATGCCACCACCATGTCACAGTGCCACCCCACTGTTACAGTGTCGCCCCATGTTACAGTGCACTGCCCATGCCCATGTCATGGTGCCACCGCCATGTCCCAGTGCCGTCCCCATGTCACAGTGCCGCCCCAATGTCACAGTGCGACCGCCATGTCACAATGCAGCCCCCATGTCACAGTACCATACCCATGTCACATTTCGACCAGATGTCACAGCGCCACTGCCAAGATACAGTGCCACCACCAGGTCACAGTACCGCCCGCATGTCACATGCCACCCCCAGGTCACAGTGCCACCGCCGTATCGAAGTGACGCTGCCATATGATAGTACCGTCCCCATGTCACAGTGCTGCCCCGGTGACACACTGCCGTCCCCATGTCACAGTGCCACCACCATGTCACAGTGCCATCCCAATGTCACAGTACCGTACCCATGTCACAGTGCCACCAGAATGTCACGGTGCCACTGCCATATTTCAGTGACACCTCCAAGTCACAGTACCACCCCCATGTCACAGTGCTGTCCCCATGTCAAGGTGCCGGCCCTGTGTCACAGTGCCACCCACATGTCACAATGCAGCCCCCATGTCACAGTTCTTTCCTCATATCAAAGTGCCACCCCCATGGCACAGTACCGTCCCCACGTCACAGTGCAACCCCACTGTCACAGTGACATCCACATGTCACAGAGCCACCCCCATGTCACTGTGCCACCACAATGTCACAATGCCACACCCATATCACAGTGCCGTCCCCATGTCACAGTCCCATCCCCATGTCACACTACCAACCCAATGTGACAATGCAACCGCCAGGTCACAGTGCCACACCCATGTCACAGTGCAACTCGTGCAATAACGTGTCACAGTGCCACCCCATGTCACAATACCACAGTAAAGTCACCATTTCGCCCACATGTCACCGTGCCACCCTCATGTCACACTGCTGTCCCCATGACACAGTGCCGTCCCCATGACACAGTACAGACCCCATGTCACAGTGCCACCGCAATGTCACAGTTCAGTACCCATGTCACAGTGCCGTCCCCATTACACAGTGCCGTTCCTATGAAACAGCGCCACCCCATGTCACTGTGCCATCCACATGTCACAGTGCCACCCACGTGTCACAGTGCAGTCCTAATGTCACAATGCCACCGCCATGTCACACTGACCTCCCCATGTCACAGTGCCATCCCCATGTCACAGTGCCACGCCCATATCATAATGCCACCACCATGTCACAGTGCCACCCCTCTGTCACAGTGTCATCCCCATGTCACAGTGAAACCACAATGTCCCAGTGCCGTCCCCATGGCACAGTGCAACCACAATGTCACAGTGCCACTGCCATGTCACAGTACCGTCCCCATGGCACAGTGCCTTCCCGTGACACAGTGCCATCCCTTTGTCACAATGCCACTTCCATGTCACGGTGGCACCCTCATGTTACTGTGCCATCCCGATGTCACAGTGCCACCGCCGTATCAAAGTGACGCTGCCATATGATAGTACCGTCCACATGTCACAGTGCCGCCCCCGTGACACACTGCCGTCCCCATGTCAGAGTGCCACCACCATGTCACAGTGCCGACCCCATGTCACAGTGCCGACCCCATGTCACAGATACACCGCCACATAATAGTGACGCTCGCCTGTCACAGATCCAACCCCATGTCACAGTGTCACACTGAAGTCACAGTGCCACACCCATGTCACGGTACCATTCCCATGTCACAGCGCCACCCCCTTTCACAGTGACGTCCACATGTCACAGTGCCACCAGAATGTCACAGTGGCACCACCATGTCACAGTGCCAACACCAGGTCAGTGTACCGTCCCCATATCCCAGTGCCACACCCATGCAACAGTGCCACACCCATGTCACTGTGCCATTCCCATGTCACACTACCAAACCAATGTGACAATGCCACCGCCAGGTCACAGTGCCACACACATGTCACAGAGTCACCTCCATCTGAAAGTGCCACACCATTGTCACAGTGCAGGCCCCTTGTCAATATTGCATCCCCATGTCACACTGCCACCCCCATGCCAAACTGCCACCCCAATGTCACACTACTGTCCCTCCTATGTCACAGCGCCGTCCCCATGTCACAGTGAGTGCCACACCCATGTCACAGTGGTCTCCCCATGTCACAGTGCCACCCCTATGTCATAGTGCAGCTTCACAGTGAAGCTCCCATGTCAAAGTGTCACCCCCATGTCACAGTGCCGTCCCCATGTTACCCTGAAGCCCCATGTCACAATGCCAACCTCATGTTACAGAGCCACCACCATGTCACACTGCCATCCCCATGTCACAGAGCCATCCCCATTTCACAGTGTCACACTAAAGTCACGGTGCAGCCTCCATGTCACAGTGCCACCCACATGTCACATTGCCGCACCCATGTCACAGTGCCGTCCGCATGTCACAGTGCCGTCCCCATGGCAAAGTGATTCCACCATGTCACAGTGCCACGAACATGTCACAGTGCCAAGCCGAAGTCACAGTGCCACCCCCATGTCACAGTGCAGTCCCCCTGTAATAGTGCCACCACAATGTCACAGTGCCACTCCTATTTCACACTGCTACCCCCATTTCATAGTGACACCAATGTTGCCCCCATGTCACATTGCTGTACCAATGTCACAGTGCCGCCACCATGTCACAGTGCCACCACAATGTCACAGTGCCGTCCCCATGTCACAGTGCCGCCCCCATGTCACAGTGCCGCCCCCATGTCACACTGTCATCCCCATGTCACAGTGCCACTGCTTGTCACTGTTTTATTGTCCTGTCACAATGCCACCTCAATGTCACAGAGCCATCCCCATGTCACTGTGCCACACTAAACTCATGGTGCCGTCTCCATCTCACCGTGCCGCCCCATGTCACAGTGCCGTCCCCATGTCACAACGCAGTCCTCATGGCATAGTGCCACCACCATGTCACAGTGCCATTCCATGTCACAGTGCCACCACAATGTCTCACAGTGCCACTCCCATGTCACAGTGCCATCCCATGTCACAGTGCAACCACAATGTCACAGTGCCACTGCCATGTCACAGTACCGTCCCCATGGCACAGTGCCTTCCCGTGACACAGTGCCATCCCCATGTCACAATGCCACTGCCATGTCACATGTCACAGTGAAACACTCATGTTACAGTGGCGTCTCCATGTCACAGTGCCACCGCCGTATCATAGTGACGCTGACATGTGATAGTACCGTCCACATGTCACAGTGACGGCCCCGTGACACACTGCCGTCCCCATGTCAGAGTGCCACCCCCATGACAAGGTGCCGGCCCCATCCACGTGTCACAGTGCCACCTCAATTTCATGTCACAGTGCCACCTCAATTTCAAAGTGCCACCCCAATGTCACAATGCAGCCCCCATGTCACAGTGCCACCCCCATGTCACAGAGACATCCACATGTCCCAGAGCCACCCCCATGTCACAATGCCGCGCCCATGTCACAGTGATATCCCCATGTAACAGTGCTGCCTCCATGTCACAGTCCACCAGCGTGTCACACTGCTTTTCCCATGTCACAGTGGAATTCTAATGACCTGGTGCCGTCCCCATGTCACAGTGCCATCCCCATGTCACAGTGCTGTCCCCACCTAATAGTGCAGTCCCCATGTCACATGTTCGTGGCACTGTGATATGTTGGCATCAATTTGCCATGGGGACGGCACTGTGACATGGGTGCGGCAATGTGACATGTGGGTGGCACTGTGACATGGAGGCTCACCCTGACTTTAGTGTGACACTGTGAAATGAGAATGGCTCTGTGACATGGGGATGGCAGTGTGACATGGTGGTGGCTCTGTAACATGAGGGTGGCATTGTGACATGGGGCTTCAGGGTAACATGGGGACGGCACTGTGACATGGGGGTGACACTTTGACATGGGGGCTTCACTGTGACATGGGGGCTGCATTGTGACATTGGTTTGGCATTGTAACGTGTTGGTGGCACTGTGACATGGGGGTGGCACGGTGACATGTGAGCGGCACTATGACATAGGGGTGGCACTGTGACATGGGAGCGACACTGGGACATGGGGGTGTCACTATGACATGGGGACTGCACTGTGACATGGGGAGGCCACTGTGACATGGGTGTGGCACTCACTGTGACGTGGGGACAGCGCTGTGACATAGGAGGGACAGCAGTGTGACATTGGGGTGGCAGTTTGGCATGGGGGTGGCAGTGTGACATGGGGATGCAATATTGACAAGGGGCCTGCACTGTGACAATGGTGTGGCACTTTCAGATGGAGGTGACTCTGTGACATGTGTGTGGCACTGTGACATGTGGATGTCACCCTGACAGTGGGTTGGCACTGTGACATGGGTGTGGCACTGTGACATGGGTGCATGTCACAGTGCTACTCCCATGTCATAATGCCACCGCCATGTCACAGTGCCAACCCCATGTCACAGTGCCATCGCCGTATCATAGTGGCGCCCCCATGTGACAGTACCGTCCCCATGTCACAGTGCAACTCTAATGACCCAGTGCCGTCCCACTCTCACAATGCCACGCCCATGTCACAGTGCCGCCCCCGTGTCACAGTGCTACTCCAGTGTCACAGCACCGTACCCATGTCACAGTGCCACCAGAAAGTCACTGTGCCACCGACATGTTACAGTGACACCCCCACGTCACAGTACCACTCCCATGTCCCAGTGTTGTCCCCATGTCCCAGTGCCGTCCCCTTGTCACGGTGCCGCCCCCATGTCACAAGGCTGTCCCCATGTCACAGTGCTGACCCCATATCTCAGTGTCACCCCCATGTCACATTTCTGCTCCCATTTCACAGTGCCACTTCCATGTCACAGTGTCACCCCCATGTCACAATGCCGCCCGCATGTCACAGCGCCACTCCTTGTCACTGAGCTATTTTCATGTCACAGTGCCACCCCAACGTCACAGAGCCATCCCCATTTCACAGTGTCACACTAAAGTCACCGTGCCACTCCCATGTCTCAGTGCCACTCCCATGTCACCGTGCCACCCACACGTCACCATGATGCCCCCATGGCACAGTGCCTAGTCCATGTCACAGTGCCACACTCATGTCCCAGTGCCGTCCCCATGTAAGAGTGCTACTCCATGTCATTGTGCCGTCCCCATGTCACTGTGCCACGTCACAATGCCGCCCACATGTCACAGTGCCACTCGCTGTCACTGTTCTATTTTCAGTGCCACCCTAATGTCACAGCGCCAAACCAACGTCACAATGCTACTGCCATGTCTCAGTGCTAAAACCATGTCACAGTGCCACCTACATGTCACAGTGCCATCTCTATGTCACAGTACCTTCTCCATGTCACAGTGCCTATGTCACAGTACCGTCTCCATGTCACAGTGCCACCCCACTTTCACAGTAATGTCCACATGCCACAGTGCCACCCACATGTCACAATGCCACCCCATGTTACAATGCTGCCCCCGTGTCACAGTGCTACACCCGTTACACTGCTGTCCCCATGTCACAGTGCCGCCCCAATGTCACAGTGTCACCACCATGTCACAATGCAGCCCCCATGTCACAGTACCATACCCATGTCACATTTCGACCAGATGTCACAGTGCCTCACAGTGCCACTGCCAAGTTACCGTGCCACCCCCTGGTCACAGTACCGCCCGCATGTCACATGCCACCCCCAGGTCACAGTGCCATGCCCATGTCACAGTGCAGACCCATGTCACTGTGCCAACCCAATGTCACAATGCCACTGCCTTTCACGGTGCAACACCCATGTCACAGTGACGTACCCAAGTCACAGTGCCACCCCCATGTCACAGAACCGTCCCCATGTCAAAGTGCCATCCTCGTGAAACGGTGCCACCCCAATGTCACAGTGCCACCCTAATGTCACAGTGCCACCCTAATGTCACAGTGCGACACGCATGTCACAGTGCCACACCCATGTCACAGTAACGTCCACATGTCACAGTGCCACCCCCATGTCACAGTGCCAATCCAATGTCACAGTGCCATCCCCATGTCACAAAACCACTGCCATGTCACAGTGACACCCACATGTCACAGTGCCACCCACATGTCACATTGCCGCACCCATGTCACAGTGCCGTCCCCATGTCACAGTGCCGTCCCCATGGCAAAGTGATGCCACCATGTCACAGTGCCACGAACATGTCACAGTGCCAAGCCGAAGTCACAGTGCCACCCCCATGTCACAGTGCAGTCCCCCTGTCATAGTGCCACCACAATGTCACAGTGCCACTCCTATTTCACAGTGCTATTGTGGTGGCACTGTGACATGGTGGCGGCACTGTGACATTGGTACAGCAATGTGACATGGGGGCAACATTGGTGTCACTACAATGTCACAGTGCCACTGCTTGTCACTGTTCTATTTTCCTGTCACAATGCCACCTCAATGTCACAGAGCCATCCCCATTTCACAGTGCCACACTAAACTCATGGTGCCGTCTCCATCTCACCGTGCCGCCCCATGTCACAGTGCCGTCCCCATGTCACAACGCAGTCCTCATGGCATAGTGCCACCACCATGACACAGTGCCATTCCATGTCACAGTGCCACCACAATGTCTCACAGTGCCACTCCCATGTCACAGTGCCATCCCATGTCACAGTGCAACCACAATGTCACAGTGCCACAGCCATGTCACAGTACCGTCCCCATGGCACAGTGCCTTCCCGTGACACAGTGCCATCCCCATGTCACAATGCCACTGCCATGTCACATGTCACAGTGAAACCCTCATGTTACAGTGGCGTCTCCATGTCACAGTGCCACCGCCGTATCATAGTGACGCTGCCATGTGATAGTACCGTCCACATGTCACAGTGACGGCCCCGTGACACACTGCCGTCCCCATGTCAGAGTGCCACCCCCATGACAAGGTGCCAGCCCCATCCACGTGTCACAGTGCCACCTCAATTTCAAAGTGCCACCCCAATGTCACAATGCAGCCCCCATGTCACAGTGCCACCCCCATGTCACAGAGACATCCACATGTCCCAGAGCCACCCCCATGTCACAATGCCGCGCCCATGTCACAGTGATATCCCCATGTAACAGTGCTGCCTCCATGTCACAGTCCACCAGCGTGTCACACTGCTTTTCCCATGTCACAGTGGAATTCTAATGACCTGGTGCCGTCCCCATGTCACAGTGCCATCCCCATGTCACAGTGCTGTCCCCACCTAATAGTGCAGTCCCCATGTCACATGTTCGTGGCACTGTGACATGGTGGCATCAATTTGCCATGGGGACGGCACTGTGACATGGGTGCGGCAATGTGACATGTGGGTGGCACTGTGACATGGAGGCTGCACCGTGACTTTAGTGTGACACTGTGAAATGGGGATGGCTCTGTGACATGGGGATGGCAGTGTGACATGGTGGTGGCTCTGTAACATGAGGGTGGCATTGTGACATGGGGCTTCAGGGTAACATGGGGACGGCACTGTGACATGGGGGTGACACTTTGACATGGGGGCTTCACTGTGACATGGGGGCTGCATTGTGACATTGGTTTGGCATTGTAACATGTTGGTGGCAGTGTGATATGGGGGTGGCACGGTGACATGTGAGCGGCACTGACATAGGGGTGGCACTGTGACATGGGAGCGACACTGGGACATGGGGGTGTCACTATGACATGGGGACTGCACTGTGACATGGGTGTGGCACTCACTGTGACATGGGGACGGCGCTGTGACATAGGAGGGACAGCAGTGTGACATTGGGGTGGCAGTTTGGCATGGGGGTGGCAGTGTGACATGGGGATGCAATATTGACAAGGGGCCTGCACTGTGACAATGGTGTGGCACTTTCAGATGGAGGTGACTCTGTGACATGTGTGTGGCACTGTGACCTGGCGGTGGCATTGTCACATTGGTTTGCTAGTGTGACATGGGAATGGCACAGTGACATGGGTGTGGCACAGTGACATGGGTGTGGCACTGGGATATGGGGACGGTGCACTGAGCTGGTGTTGGCACTGTGACATGGTGGTGGCACTGTGACATGGTGGTGCCACTGTGACATTGGTACAGCAATGTGACATGGGGGCAACATTGTGACATGGAGGTGTCACTATGAAATGGGGGTAGCAGTGTGAAATAGGAGTGGCACTGTGACATTGTGGTGGCACTATGACAGGGGGACTGCACTGTGACATGGGGGTGGCACTTTGACTTTGGCTTGGCACTGTGACATGTTCGTGGCAACTGTGACATGTGGGTGTCACTGTGACATGGGGACGGCACTGGCATGGTGGTGGCAGCATGACACAGGGGTCGCACTGTGACATGGGGACGGCAGTGTGACTTGGGGGTGGCACTGTGACAAGGCGGTGGCATTGAGACATGGCGATGGCTTTGTGACATTTGGTCGGCACTGTGACATGGGGACGGCACTGTGACATGGAAGCGTCACTGTGAATTGGGGGCATCACTGTGACACGGGGGCGTCACTGTGACATGGGGAAGGCACTGTGACATGGCGGTGGCACAGTGACATGTCGGTGTCATTGTGACATTTGGTCGGCACTGTTTCATGGGGGCGGCACTGTCGCATGGGGGCGTCACTATGATACGGCGGTGGCACTGTGACATGGGGGTGGGGTACGGCACTGTGCCATGGGGGTGGTACTGTGACACAGGGGTGGCACTGTGACATGACCGTGGCATTGTGACATCGGGTCGGCACTGTGACACAGGGGTGGCACTGTGAAATGGGGACGGCCCTATGACATGGGGACGGCACTGTGACATGGTGCTGGCATTGTGACATGTGGGTGGCACTGTGAAATTGGGATGGCACTTTGGCGTGGGGGTGGCACTGTGACATGGGGAGGGCAGTGTGACATGGGTGTGGTGCTGTGACATGGGGACTGCCCTGTTACATGGGGGCGTTACTGTGACCTGGATGTGTCACTGTGACATGGGTGTGGCACTGTGGCATGTGGACGTCACTGTGACAGTGGGGTGGCACGGTGTCATGGGGGCGGTACTGTGACATGGGGATAGCAGTGTACCGTCCCCATGTCACAGTGTACCGTCCCCATGTCACAGTGCTGCCCCGGTGACACACTGCCGTCCCCATGTCAGAGTGCCACCACCATGTCACAGTACCGTCCCCATGTCACAGTGCCACCCCCATGTCACAGTGCCACTGCCATGTCACAGTGCCGTCCCCATGGCACAGTGCCTTCCCGTGACACAGTGCCATCCCCTTGTCACAATGCCACTTCCATGTCACGGTGGCACCCTCATGTTACTGTGCCATCCCGATGTCACAGTGCCACCGCCGTATCAAAGTGACGCTGCCATATGATAGTACCGTCCACATGTCACAGTGCCGCCCCCGTGACACACTGCCGTCCCCATGTCAGAGTGCCACCACCATGTCACAGTGCCGTCCCCATATCACAGTGCCGTCCCCATATCACAGTGCCGACCCCATGTCACAGTGCCGACCCCATGTCACAGATACACCGCCACATAATAGTGACGCTCGCCTGTCACAGATCCAACCCCATGTCAAAGTGTCACACTGAAGTCACAGTGCCACACCCATGTCACGGTACCATTCCCATGTCACAGCGCCACCCCCTTTCACAGTGACGTCCACATGTCACAGTGCTACCAGAATGTCACAGTGGCACCACCGTGTCACAGTGCCAACACCAGGTCAGTGTACTGTCCCCATATCCCAGTGCCACACCCATGTCACTGTGCCACACACTACCAAACCAATGTGACAATGCCACTGCCAGGTCACAGTGCCACACACATGTCACAGAGCCACCTCAATTTGAAAGTGCCACACCATTGTCACAGTGCAGGCCCCTTGTCAATATTGCATCCCCATGTCACACTGACACCCCCATGCCAAACTGCCACCCCAATGTCACACTGCTGTCCCTCCTATGTCACAGCGCCGTCCCCATGTCACAGTGAGTGACACCCCCATGTCCCAGTGTCGTCCCCATGTCCCAGTGCCACACCCATGTAACAGTGGCCTCCCCATATCACAGTGCCGACCCCATATCTCAGTGTCACCCCCATGTCACATTTCTGCTCCCATTTCACAGTGCCACGTCCATGTCACAGTGTCACCCCCATGTCACAATGCCGCCCGCATGTCACAGCGCCACTCCTTGTCACTGAGCTATTTTCATGTCACAGTGCCACCCCAACGTCACAGAGCCATCCCCATTTCACAGTGTCACACTAAAGTCACCGTGCCACTCCCATGTCTCAGTGCCACTCCCATGTCACCGTGCCACCCACATGTCACCATGATGCCCCCATGGCACAGTGCCTAGTCCATGTCACAGTGCCACACTCATGTCACAGTGCCGTCCCCATGTAAGAGTGCTACTCCATGTCATTGTGCCGTCCCCATGTCACTGTGCCACGTCACAATGCCGCCCACATGTCACAGTGCCACTCGCTGTCACTGTTCTATTTTCATGTCACAGTGCCACCCCAATGTCACAGCGCCAAACCAACGTCACAATGCTACTGCCATGTCTCAGTGCCAAAACTGTCACAGTGCCAGCCACATGTCACAGTGCCATCTCTATGTCACAGTGCCGTCTCCATGTCACAGTGCCACCCCACTGTCACAGTAATGTCCACATGTCACAGTGCCACCCACATGTCACAATGCCACCCCATGTTACAATGCTGCCCCCGTGTCACAGTGCTACACCCGTTACACTGCTGTCCCCATGTCACAGTGCCGCCCCAATGTCACAGTGCCACCGCCATGTCACAATGCAGCCCCCATGTCACAGTACCATACTCATGTCACATAGTGTGACATGGGAATGGCACAGTGACATGGGTGTGGAACTGTGACACGGGTGTGGCACTGGGATATGGGGACGGTACACTGACCTGGTGTTGGCACTGTGACATGGTGGTGCCACTGTGACATTCTGGTGGCACTGTGACATGTGGACGTCACTGTGAAAGGGGGTGGCGCTGTGACATGGGAATGGTACCGTGACATGGGTGTGGCACTGTGTCTTCAGTGTGACACTGTGACATGGGGTTGGATCTGTGACAGGCGAGCGTCACTATTATGTGGCGGTGTATCTGTGACATGGGGTCGGCACTGTGACATGGGGTCGGCACTGTGACATGGTGGTGGCACTCTGACATGGGGACGGCAGTGTGTCACGGGGGCGGCACTGTGACATGTGGACGGTACTATCATATGGCAGCGTCACTTTGATACGGCGGTGGCACTGTGACATCGGGATGGCACAGTAACATGAGGGTGCCACCGTGACATGGAAGTGGCATTGTGACAAGGGGATGGCACTGTGTCACGGGAAGGCACTGTGCCATGGGGACGGCACTGTGACATGGCAGTGGCACTGTGACATTGTGGTTGCACTGTGACATGGGGATGGCACTGGGACATTGTGGTTTCACTGTGACATGGGGATGACACTGTGACAGAGGGGTGGAACTGTGACATGGTGGTGGCATTATGATATGGGCATGGCACTGTGACATGGGGATGGCACTGTGACATGGGGAGGTCAGTGTGACATGGCGGTGGCATTGTGACATTAGGACTGCACTGTGACACGTGGGTGGCACTGTGACATGTGGATGGCACAGTGACATGGGGTGGCGCTGTTTCATAGGAACGGCACTGTGTAATGGGGACGGCACTGTGACATGGGTACTGAACTGTGACATTGCGGTGGCACTGTGACATGGGGTCTGTACTGTGTCATGGGGACGGCACTGTGTCATGGGGACAGCAGTGTGACATGAGGGTGGCACGGTGACATGTGGGCGAAATGGTGACTTTACTGTGGTATTGTGACATGGGGTGGCACTGTGACACGTTATTGCACGAGTTGCACTGTGACATGGGTGTGGCACTGTGACCTGGCAGTTGCATTGTCACATTGGTTGGTAGTGTGACATGGGGATGGGACTGTGACATGGGGACGGCACTGTGATATGGGTGTGGCATTGTGACATTGTGGTGGCACAGTGACATGGGGGTGGCTCTGTGACATGTGGATGTCACTGTGACAGTGGGGTTGCACTGTGACGTGGGGACTGTACTGTGCCATGGGGGTGGCACTTTGATATGAGGACAGAACTGTGACATGGGGGCTGCATTGTGACATGTGGGTGGCACTGTGACACAGGGCCGGCACCTTGACATGGGGACAGCACTGTGACATGGGGGTGGTACTGTGACTTGGAGGTGTCACTGAAATATGGCAGTGGCACCGTGACATTCTGGTGGCTCTGTGACATGGGTACGGTACTGTGACATTGGGATGGCACTGTGACATGGTGGTGGCACTGTGACATGGGGACGGCAGTGTGTCACGGGGGCGGCACTGTGACATGTGGACGGTTCTATCATATGGCAGCGTCACTTTGATACGGCGGTGGCACTGTGACCTGGGGGTGGCATGTGACATGCGGGCGGTACTGTGACCTGGTGGTGGCACTGTATCTTGGCAGTGGCGCTGTGACATCTGGTCGAAATGTGACATGGGTATGGTACTGTGACATGGGGGCTGCATTGTGACATGGCGGTGGCACTGTAACATGGGGCGACACTGTAACAGTGGGGTGGCACTGTGACATGGCGGTGGCATTATGACACGGGGGTTGCACTGTGACATGGGGACGGCAGTGTGACGTGGGGGTGGCACTGTGACATGGCGGTGGCATTGTGACATGGGGTGGCACTGTGACATGGGGACGGCAGTATAATGGGTGTGGCACTGTGACACGAGGACAGCATTGTAACATGGGGGTGGCATTGTGACATGGTGGCATTGTGACATGGGGTGGCACTGTGACATGGGGACGATACTGTGACAGTGGGGTGGAAATGGCACTGTGACAGTTTTGGCACTGAGACATGGCAGTAGCATTGTGACGTTGGTTCGGCGCTGTGACATTGGGGTGGCACTGTGACATGAAAATAGAACAGTGACAGCGAGTGGCACTGTGACATGTGGGCGGCATTGTGACGTGGCACAGTGACATGGGGACGGCACAATGACATGGAGTAGCACTCTTACATGGGGACGGCACTGTGACATGAGTGTGGCACTGTGACATGGACTAGGCACTGTGCCATGGGGGCATCATGGTGACATGTGGGTGGCACGGTGACATGGGAGTGGCACTGAGACATGGGAGTGGCACGGTGACTTTAGTGTGACACTGTGAAATGGGGATGGCTCTGTGACGTTGGGGTGGCACTGTGACATGAAAATAGCTCAGTGACAAGTAGTGGCGCTGTGACATGCGGGCGGCATTGTGACATGGGGGCGACACTGACATGGAAGTGGCACTGTGAAATGGGAGCAGAAATGTGACATGGGGTCGGCACTGTGACATGGGGGCGGCACTGTGACAAGGGGACGGCACTGGGACATGGGGACGACACTGGGACATGGGAGTGGTACTGTGACGTGGGGGTGTCACTGTAACATGTCGGTGGCACAGTGACTTTCTGGTGGCACTGTGACATGGGTACGGTGCTGTGACACTGGAGTAGCACTGTGACACGGGGGCGGCACTGTGACATGGGCGTGGCATTGTGAGAGTGGGACGGCACTGGGTCATTAGAGTTGCACTGTGACATGGGGACGGTACTGTCACATGGGGGCGCCACTATGATAAGGCGATGGCACTGTGACATGGGGTTGGCACTGTGACATGGCGGTGGCATTATGACATGGGAGTAGCACTGTGACATGTAGGTGGCACTGTGACATGTGGGTGTCACTGTGACATGGGGACGGCACTGGGACATGGCGGTGGCAGCGTGACATGGGCAGTGCACTGTAACATGGGGCGACACTGTAACAGTGGGGTGGCACTGTGACATGGTGGTGGCATTATGACACAGGGGTCGCACTGTGACATGGGGACGGCAGTGTGACTTGGGGGTGGCACTGTGACAAGGCGGTGGCATTGAGACATCGCGATGGCTTTGTGACATTGGGTCGGCATTGTGACATGGGGACGGCACTGTGACATGGAGGCGTCACTGTGAATTGGGGGCAGCACTGTGACACGGGGGCGTCACTGTGACATGGGGAAGGCACTGTGACATGGCGGTGGCACAGTGACATGTCGGTGTCATTGTGACATTTGGTCGGCACTGTCGCATGGGGGCGTCACTATGATACGGCGGTGGCACTGTGACATGGGTAGGGCACTGTGCCATGGGGGTGGCACTGTGACACAGGGGTGGCACTGTGACATGACCGTGGCATTGTGACATCGGGTCGGCACTGTGACACAGGGGTGGCACTGTGAAATGGGGACGGCCCTATGACATGGGGACGGCACTGTGACATGGTGCTGGCATTGTGACATGTGGGTGGCACTGTGAAATTGGGATGTCACTTTGGCGTGGGGGTGGCACTGTGACATGGGGAGGGCAGTGTGACATGGGGGTGGCTGTGACATGGGGAGGGCAGTGTGACATGGGGGTGGTGCTGTGACATGGGGATGGCACAGTTACATGGGGGCGTTACTGTGACCTGGATGTGTCACTGTGACATGGGTGTGGCAGTGTGGCATGTGGACGTCACTGTGACAGTGGGGTGGCACGGTGTCATGGGGGCGGTACTGTGACATGGGGATAGCAGTGTGACCTGTGGGTGCCACTGTGACATGGCAGTGGTTTTGTGACATGGGGATGGCACTGTGATATTGGATTGGCTCTGTGACATGGGGGTGGCACTGTGACATGTGGACGTTACTGTGACATGGGTGTGGCACTCTGACATGCGTGTCGCACTGTGACATTAGGGTGGCACTGTGACATTGGGGTGGCACGGTTTCACGAGGATGGCACTTTGACATGGGGACGGTTCTGTGACATGGGGGTGGCACTATGACATGGGGACGGCACAGTGACATGGCGTGGCACTGGGACATGGGTATGGCACTGTGACTTGGGTACGGCACTGTGACATGGGTGTTGCACCGTGAAAGGCAGTGGCATTGTGACATTGGGTTGGCACTGTGACATGGGTCTGCACTGTGACATGGGCATGGCACTGTGACCTGGGGGTGGCATGTGACATGCGGGCGGTACTGTGACCAGGGGGTGGCACGGTAACTTGGCAGTGGCACTGTGACATCTGGTCGAAATGTGACATGGGTATGGTACTGTGACATGGGGGCTGCATTGTGACATGGCGGTGGCACTGTGACATTGGGGCAGCACTGTGACATGGGGACAGCAGTGTAACGGGTGTAGCACTGTGACACGGGGGCAGCATTGTGACATGGGGTGGCATTGTGACATGTGGGTGGCACTGTGACATGGTTTTAGCACTGTGACAGTGGGGTGGCACTGTGACTTGGAGATAGTACTGTGACATAGAGATGGCACTGTGACATGTGGGTGGCACTGTGACATGGTTTTAGCACTGAGACATGGCAGTAGCATTGTGACGTTGGTTTGGCGCTGTGACATTGGGGTGGCACTGTGACATGGAGACGGCACTGTGACATAGAGATGGCACTGTGACATGTGGGTGGCACTGTGACAGTTTTGGCACTGAGACATGGCAGTAGCATTGTGACGTTGGTTTGGCGCTGTGACATTGGGGTGGCACTGTGACAGGGTGGCAGCGCTGTGAAATGGGGGAGGCATGGGGTCATTAGAGTTGCACCATGACATGGGGACGGCACTGTGACATGGGGAGGGCAGTGTGTCTTGTGGGTGGCACTGTGATATGATGACGGCACTGTGACATGGCGGTGGCACTGTGACATTGTGGTCACACTGTGACATAGGGATGGCACTGGGACATGGATATGGCACTGTGACAGGGGATGGCGCTGTTACATGGCATGGCACTGTGACATGGGGACGGCACTGGGTCATTATAGTTGCACTGTGACATGGGGACGGCAGGGTGACATAGGGCTGGCACTGTGACATGGGTGTTGCACTGTGACATGGGGACAGCAGTTGGACATGGGAGTGGTACTGTGATGTGGGGGTGTCACTGTAACATGGCGGTGGCACAGTGACATTCTGGTGGCACTGTGACACGCGTACGGTGCTGTCGCACTGGGGTAGCACTGTGACATGGGGGCGGCACTGTGACATGGGCGTGGCATTGTGAGAGTGGGACAGCACTGGGTCATTAGAGTTGCACTGTGACATGGGGACGGCAGTGTGACATGGCGGTGGCATTATGACATGTGGGTGGCACTGTGACATGGGGACGGCATTTAGGGACAGCCGTGTGACGTGGGGACGGCAGTGTGACATGGGGGTGGTGCTGTGACATGGGGATGGCACAGTTACATGGGGGCGTTACTGTGACCTGGATGTGGCACTGTGACATGGCAGTGACACTGTGACATTCTGGTGGCACTGTGAGATGGGGTGGCACTGTAACATAGGGACAGCAGTGTGACATGGGGGTGGCAGTGTGACATGGACGTGGCATATTGACAAGGGGCCTGCACTGTGGCAATGGGGCAGCACTGTGAGATGGGCGTGGCACTGTCACATGGGTGTGGCACTATGACATTGTGGTGGCACAGTTACATGGGGGTGACATTGTGACAGTGGGGTTGCACTGTGACATGGGGACGATACAATGACACGGGGATGGCACTGTGACATGAGGACAGAACTGCGACATGAGGGCTGCATTGTGACATGGTGGTGGCACTGTGACATTGGGGTGGCACTGTGACGTGGTGTTGCACAATGACATGGGATGGCACTGTGAGATGTGGTGGCACTGTAACATGGGGACAGCATTGTGACATGGGGACGGCACTGTTACATGGGGGCGTTACTGTGACCTGGATGTGGCACTGGGACATGGCGGTGGCACTGTGACATTCTGGTGGCACTGTGACACGGGAGCGTCACTGGAACATGGGGGTGTCACTGTGACATCGGGTTGGCACTGAGACATTGTGGTGGCACTATGACATGTGGACTGCACTGTGACATGGTGGTGTCACTATGAAATGGGTGTGGCACTGTGACTTGGGCGTGGCACTGTGACATGGGTATTGTATTGTGACATGGGGATGGCACTGTGACTTGGAAGTGGCACTGTGACATGGGGATGACAGTGTGCCATGGGGGCGCCACTGTGACAATGGGGTGGCACTCTTACATGGGGACTGCACTGTGACATGGGCATGGTGCTGTGACATGTGGATGGCACTGTGACATGGAGGTGGCACTGTGACTTGGGAGTGGCACTGTGACATGTGGATGGCACTGTGACACTGGTACAGCATTGTGACATGGGGGCCACATTGTGACATGGAGGTGTCACTATGAAATGGGGGTAGCAGTGTGAAATGGGAGTGGCACTGTGACATTGTGGTGGCACTGTGACATGGTGGTGGCAGTGTGACATGGGGGTTGATTTGCGGAGAAATCACTCTATAACTGTGGAGTTACAAAGTGGGTATGTTTATTCAGCGCCGGGCGCATGGGGATCGCTCCACCACCAGCATGCGCACCGTTTGCAGCTCCCGTCCGGCTCGTGTGTTACAGAACAGTGCATGTTCATAGAACGCCTGGACATACACAGAGTCTACCCCGCCCCCCTCGCTCCTCATGGCAATCGGGTCTCCTCCCCTCGCGCCTGCGCCATGAGCTCTTCAACCTCCGGTCTGGGGTCGCAACTTCCTGGGGAAGGGTCGTAAAGATGAAGTACCTCCTCTTCCTCGCTGATGAACTTTTCACCGTCGCTCTGCGCAGCCTCAGTTGTTCTCTGGCTTCTGTCCAGACTGCCAGGCCAGTTTGTGCTGGTGTTTGGGTAGTCTGTTGCTGGTGCCCACAACTTCAAGGACCAGGGTAGACTTCTCTTTGAGCTAGGAGTGAGTCGCCTAGCAACGTTATCAGCACCTGCTACGTCTTTGCGAGCAGCCCCATACGCCTCCTTTTGTTTTTGCGCAAGTCTTGCACCATCAATCTCAGACTGTTTAGACTCCGCGTCTCACTAGGAGGTGGTGCAATGTAGTACTTTGGGAAGGACAGGCCAGTGGCTGGGCTCTGGGGGATCTAAGAACCTGCAGATTACTCAGGGTTGATCCACCAAAGACTGTGGCTCACCAGCTGCTTCTCCAGTCAGGAAAGCCAAGAATCATCACACCCCACAGCCTTTTTAAATTGTTGGGTGGGGGGGTGTTGTTTGGGGGTTTTTGGTTTTTTTTTTTAATCCTATCAGTGAAATTCATCTGGTGCCCAGATGTTTGCTGGCAGAGGTACATAGAACTGCCTAGTAAACAGGAATGGCCAAGAAGCAGCATGTCCACAGGCTATGTGGATCAAGGCAAAGGCTCGACTCCACACCGGCCAGGATCCCCATGCCCTAGGGGAGCTCTCAGTGAGCAGACCTGTTCCTCAGTCCCTTGTTCAATGGCTGTCTAAATATCACTTTCCACTGGACTGATGAGAGGTATCAGCTGCTTCTGAGTCTTCAGATGTCCTAGTATATGCCTCACAGTACCAGTGAAGAGCTAAAGTAGTGCAGGATAGTCCAGGTTGTTGGAGGTTGAGGTGAGTGCTAGCAGGATCCCTTTGGCTCAGCTGCAGCAAGATAAAATCTTGCTGCCCTTCCCAGAGCAAACCTTCTCATCCCGCATGTGCAGAGGAGAAGCACTACCCCTGTCCTCCTCTGAAGACCACCTCTTGCTCCTCTGGTCTGTCTCCCACCCTCTGCAAGGCCTCCTCCCCCAAGGACCAGAGCAAGCACAGCAAGGGCAGGCTGCAGGCAAGGCCGCGAATGGGTGCATGGGGAGTGGGGAGCATTCTGTCAGTTCAGTTAGACCGATGAGCTAGTCCTGATAGCTCTCTCTTCAGAAAGTTCACATCTGCAAAACTGGCTCTTGAGGAAAAGCAGGACAGCAATTTTAAGTGCACTAAGAGACTTTTAAAAGCACAAGTTGTGTTTGGACATCCAAAGCTTCAAATGTTTTGATAATTAATCTTCAGATATTATCAAAATTTGATAATTTTGATAATTAATCTTCAGATTAATTGAAGGATGTTGCAGTCTGATTTAGTTTCTTCATTGCCCTGATGACAAATTGCATATCTCTGTGATATGGGTGGGTACCTTTACGAACTTAATCCTAACTACCACTAAGTAGGTGTGGGCAGTAATAGTGCCTAGCCTTTACCTCAGGGGGGCCAAGTAATCAGGACTTCACTGACGGGGAGTGGGGGTGATAAAATCGTATTATTTGGGGGCTGGGAAAGCTGACTTCTTAGGAGATTTATCCTGTCAAAAGCCTGGGGCTAAAGCCGGATCCTGTCTATAAGCTTCATTGCCAGCTCGTCAGTTCTGTGAAAAACAGCCATAGAGCTGTCATGAATCCAGGGCATTTTGGGGATCTGGGCGAGTGTGGGGCAGGGGTCCTTGTATGGTTCTTATCTTAAATAGACTGTGTCAGGTACAGCTGGCATCAGGCCAAACACAGAATGCAAACCCAGGCATTGCAAACCCCTATGGACCCAAACGGCTGTTGTGCACTGCAACAGCTTCTTCCACGCAGTCCTGCAGAGAGGATGCTTTTAAAGCACATATGGACTCTGATCTTCCCAACTTCTAGGTGACCCCTTGGGGAACTTACAGAGAATAGGGTTTAGGAAGGTTGTAGAAAACAGATCTGAATATTTTTGGTGGTAGCACAGCAGGGAGTAGAAGATACCACGGGGTTGGTTCAGTGTTGAGGTAGGTGCTCTAGTTGGAGGCTTTAAAATGCTGTTCTGAAATCTGGGAGCGGCCAAGTTCTCTGCTCTGAGGAAGGCTTGTTCCCATCACAGCTCTCTGATTCTTCTGGTGCTCACTTCTGTGCAGGTGTTCAGCATAAGTCTGGGAAAGCTGTGGTGGTATGGGACCTCTGATCATAATGTGCTACATAATCTGTGTTGTAAATTGGTTTCCAGTTCTGGATGCTCCTTTCTCAAATCATGCTAATGGTAAGTAGGGCAGCTGCATGTCCTGGTTCCTGGCTGATTTAGTATGAGCACGGTTAAAAAAAAAAAAAAAAAAAAAAGTGCTAATGTTAGGCAGTTGCATATTCTTCATACAAAACTACTTCTAGAGAGTCTTTCAGAATTTAGATAATTTCTTAACAAGAACTATGTCACTTCACAACGTGCTGTGTGAGTCTAGCATGTATCAGAATACATAATACTCATTCCAGCTGCAGGGCACTATGGTGACAAGGAATATTAAGATTTTTTTAAAAAAATCCTTGATTAAAAATAACACTTATTGCAAGATCAAGAATTTCAGCGCTAGAAGGAGATCAGATCTTGGCCTTTGTTGAATTACCTAATTAACCTAATGCTCCAACATTTTCCAGTTTTTCCAATGTGATGGAAAACATTTTGTAAACTTGAAGGATTGTGGAAGAGAAATACTGGGCTTTCCAATTCAATTCTGTAATAGGGACAAATAATGAAGGAGAATCAGAAGAATGTTGTGGAATTTGTGTGTTAGAATTAGCCAGGCTTGGCCCCTTTTTCAAATTTGCTGCAATTACATGAAACAGTTGAAGATGAAAAATGAGGTTGTCAGCCAAGACCCAAGTGCCCTGTCACATTGCAACCACTAAAATAGGTAAATAAACTTTGTATTAAATATGAAAGTGCAGTTTAACAGAGGACAGGAATACTCAGCTGGAGCAAAGTCCCTGACAAAGGAATTGCTCATTTTTCTTTTAACTGTATTTTTGTTCTTACACACAGAAAAATGTATGCATAGGCTTCTGATGCGATCAGCTGGAGTATCACTGTGTGGAGCCCCAGATGAACATGCTGAAGGAGACAATGCTGAAGAGGGGGAAGCTGTGTGTCTTAGCCATAGTCATAGAATCGTAGAATCATAGAATGGTTTGAGGTGGAAGAGACCTTAAAGATCACCTAGTTCCAACCCCCCTGCCATGGGCAGGGCCACCTTCCACTAGCCCAGGTTGCTCAAAGCCCCGTCCAACACTTCCAGGGAGGGGGCAGCCCCAACCTCTCTGGGCAACCTGCGCCAGGGCCTCACCACCCTCACAGTAAAAAATTTCTTCCTCTTATCTAATCTAAATCTGCCCTCTCTCAGTTTAAAACCGTTACCCCTTGTCCTACCCCTACACTCCCTGACAAAGAGTCCCTCCCCACCTTTCCTGTAGCCCCTTTCAGTACTGGGAGGCCGCTATGAGGTCTCCCTGGAGCCTTCTCCAGGCTGAACACCCCCAACTCTCTCAGCCTGTCCTCATTAGGGAGGTGCTCCAGCTCCCAATCACCTTCTTGGCCTCCTCTGCACCTGCTCAAGCAGGTCCATGTCTTATGCTGGGGCCCCTGGAACTGAACACAGGACTCCAGGTGCGGTCTCACAAGAGTGGAATAGAGGGGGAGAATTAACTCGCTGACCACATTTTTCTTGATGCAGCCCGGGACACGGTTGGCTTTCTGGGCTGTGAGCGCACATTGCTGGCTCACAGTCAGTTTTCGATCCACTACTACCCCAAGTCCTTCTCCACGGGGAGGGCTGTTCTGAATCCACTCATCCCCAGGGGTACCCTCATACCCAGGGGTACTCGAGCCAGCATGTTGCTAGAAGCAAGCATCGTGTTTTCCAGCAGTGGTTCAGAGGGCTATGAAGGTTAATGGGCTAGTGTTAACTAGCCCAGCTCCCTAGCTTTAGCAGTACTATGTTTGAGACTGGTTTCCTTAAGAAAGAAATCTTGCATGATCATTACATCTGTCTGGTCTTTCTTCCATTCCAAATAACTCCTGACCCTGGTTGACAAACTTTATTGATCTGATGAATTAGCAGCGTTCCCAGAGTTAATGAATTTCCTACAAATAGTGGGGAAATTACTGGCCAAAAAACCTCCTGATTGACTCAGAAGTTTAGTGCTGTGTTAAGTCAACTGGCCTAGATCAGCATCAAGGCAAGCTGCAGGCTGTGCCCTCTCCAGCTGAAATGGGAGATCAGCTACAAATGGCTTGTGAGACAAAGAGAGAAGCTGGGAGTATTGCAGTGGGGAAAAGTAGAAAAGTTAAAGGATGCAAATGTACTGGAATTAATTCCACTAACTGGCAAATTGGATTGTTAAAGAACTAGAAAAGGAAGGATAAAATTCCCTGTAAATGTTGTGCCTTTCCTGTTGCTGCATTGTCCAAATACCTTCTAGTCCTATGCGAAGTTGTACAGCTCGCTTGTGTGACTTGTTCTGTCTTCAAGTATGTCCTTTCCACCTGCTGTCTCAGGCCGGCCTGCTCCCTGTGTCCCTGGTACACGAGCTGAAAAAAGCTGATGTCCACATTAGGTGGCCTGGTGGGAGAAAGGTGAATCCATGGTGACAGCAAGGGCAGTCCAGAAATGCAACTGCACAACTTGGTGCATTGCTTTGGTGATGGTTGAAGCTTGTCTTGTTCAGGGGCCCTGAGCTGTGCATTCAGCTTGAGTGGAGCGTCTCCTTTGCAACTGTCCATTCGCACCACGCCCAGTGCCACCAGAGATGATGCAAACACAATAGGAACTTGGACCTATAGAAGAGTGCACCCATGCTATCAGTTTTGTTGTGGCTATCCTTGCTCTTTCACAGAGCATCCAAATTCTGTTAAAATGAACTTGTGCTGAAGGACCATGTCGTGGAGAGAAGGGTCTGAAGACGTGGTCTGGCAGTGTCTGTCAAAATCGGTGAAGCCCTGCTGGGACAAAGGTGCGGATGCTCTAGATGTATGATGCTCTAGATGCTCTTGATCCCCGCCCCCCCCCCCCCAAAAAAAAGGATGCCTGTGAGTACCTTCTAGACACTGTTTATCAGCAGTGAGACAGAGCTTGGATCCACATGGGTTAAAAGGCCACATGGTCACTACAAGTTCCAGAGAAGACAGATACACTGCAGGACCCCCTGTGGCAAACACAGCAGCTGCTTGGTGCATGGAGTCTTGGCACAGTCATCTTTGCTGTCCCCAACAGGTATATGCACGTATGGAGCTGAGAAGGATGCTGGGAGTCTGCCCAGAGCTGAACTTGGCCTGGTTACACTCTGTAAGGTCGGTACACACTGAACTAGGCAAGAGGGCAGTGGCAATTTACCCAGCAGCAAGTGCTTAGGTATTTGGGACCTCTACCTGTGCAGAGCGAGAGGGGACTAAAGGCATCATTAGAGTCAGGAGGGTAACCCCTCTACCCCTCTTCTGGGGGTCGTTTTCCAGCAGGAGACTGGGGGGGGGGGCATATGATAGCATGAAGATGTGCCTAGGAGGCCATATGGAAGGAAAAGTGACACAGCAACTGGGAGGGGTGTGGCTGGAAATGCAAAGTTAGGCACAAGGCGTGGTGGTGGATCTGCCTCATTGCTCTCAAACCCTGGTCACTTCTGTTGCATTTTGTTGTGGGATGCAGCAGGAGTTTGCCAGCCTTGAGGCACAGTGGAGTAGGAGGATGACTCATACCTAAAGTATGATCAAGTTTTGAATTAAAAATTTAAGTCACAGTTGGACATTTGGATTAAAAAACCCCGGAAACTGTTTCAAACTATCTGTGACGGAAGATGTACTGAGAGATACCGCTAGCTGCTCTGTGATTAATATTGATTGCAACTGTTTGAATCTGTAACTTGCTAATTGTGGCTGGCTGTTACCTACCCCTTTTGGTGTGAGTGAGGTGGCCTGCTCTGGAGGCTGGCTCAGGGGATGATGCAGTTGCACCTTTAGTTGGTGCAAGTGGCAACAAGTACTGCACATGGTTGTCATTCCTGCACTAACCCAGCTCCTTGCTACACTGTGGTGTCTCATCCAGAGATGCTCTTTTGTGAGAGTCTGTCAGTCCTCCAAGTTAGGAGATGTTGGAGGGATCAGATGTTTCTCTCCTGCTTTAACAAGACCTGTCCTTCCGTCTCTCAGACAGCTTTTAGGAACTTCAATCTTAGCCCCTCATCTCAGAGTATATAGAGCACATCAACAAAGATTTGGGTTCAGATTTGATGATGTCTTAGGTGTTTCATGAAGAAATATCAAGAGCTGAGTAAGTCCTTCTGACCAAACACTGTTAAAATTTGCTTATTGTATGGATATGTATTATAGGGAGAAAAAGCAGAGAAATGGCAACATTTCAGTTTGGCAGATAAGACTAACATCAAAGCTATGCAAATTCAGATTGGATGCTGAACACACATCTTTCATACTGAGTAACTGTTGGGGTAAAGCGTCCACCAAAAACTCCTTCAGCTCTTGATGTCTTTGAATTACAACTAGGTACCTTCCTTCTGGCAAGTTATTTGTTTTAGCACAGGCACAGTTGGATGATGGCCCGTGGTTTGTCATAGAAAAGGTCAAACTTGATGATCTCTCTGTCTGTTCTGGAATTAAAAATCTTATGGATAAATAAGACTTTTTCTTCAAGTTTTGTTTGCAAGTAAAAAATCTTTAGTGTTAATTAGCATTAGTTTCTTCCCTTTTAGTATCTTCCTTCTGGTATTTTCATGAAAGATTAATCTTTTATGAACAGTATTAAAATAGAGCTGTTAGCATCCTCAGTGATAGCCATCTTTTAAAATTAAACCTACAAAATACTAAAATCTTCCTTGAGAAATAAAAGGAGTAAATAAAGAGCTGCAGCCATACTGACCACTGGTTGTACTCAACAGCAATTTTACTATTCGGCTGTTCAATTTTCTGTCAAAGAGATTTTTATTGTGTGAGTATGCATATCGTGAGGCTGCTGTACAACTTGGGGCCACAAAACTTTGTAGCAGGTAACCAGTAAGGCAAACCAACAAAATGTACCTTTCTGCAATGAAAAACACACATGGTGAGGTTCAAGGGAATTTCAGTTATGATGGGTATTGCCGAGGAATATATATGACATGGGACACACTGGAAATTACTGGAAAACTACCAAAAAGATTCACTTGTGTTGAAGTTTTATTAAGTATGAACAGGCCCATGCTGAAGTCTGTTTGAAAACCTAGGCCGTATGCTGGGTATTGTCAAATCTCAGACTGGTAATCTCTGTTTCATTATAGCAGGCGAGGCTTTCAAAAGATCTCCAGGATTAGGCAATGGGCCCCTCCTGAAAGTAATAGCCAGCATACCCAATTAGCTCAGACCTCCTCTGCAAGGGTGGTTTAGCCCTTTCTCTCAGTCATCTCTACTCAATCTATTATTCCAGCCAGGCATCTCTTAATCTTTTTGAAAAAATTCGCTACACCCAGTCACAGGTACTAACATACTTACTGACAACATGGGAATGTGTGTACAAGAGTGAGGGATGCTAAGTGGTCAGTTTGACGCTTGTCATCTGTCTGGGGTACCTTCATCTAACCTCCCATGAGTCTGTAGAGTGCTGTCACTCAGGTTATCACTTCCAGGTCTAGAATAAACCTAGTTTGGAGGGGGAAACTGCCAATTCTTGGGGTCTTGGGCATGCACCCTTCTGCATAAAGAGTACTTTTCAAGTGGAGTTGGAGATAAATGCTCTCCGATGATTTGAACAGGTCTGAGCTGTCCATCTGAGCCCTGTGGGGAGGTGGTGGGGATGAGTGTAACCGCTTGTTTGGGCTCTGTTACCCAGGCATTCAGTTCGAATCTCAAATTCCAAAGCACTGCTGATTACTTACACTCTCAGCATGGGTGCTTTTGCTTTGGGGGATTTAGTGCAATGTCATTTCTAGAAATTGAGGGGAGAAGGGTGTTAAGTGTCTCTCTAAGGCATCAATCACTGAGGCCTGTTGTTCCCAGAGCATGTGGGCGTGGTACATTAGTACTGACAGGGGCTCCTAAAATGCTTTCCTGCCCAGCTAATCCTCAGTCCACGCTTGCTCTTAAGACTATTGTTGCACAAGGCCCATAATGCTTAGACTGATTTTTAAACAAAACAGCTGGAAGTGACACACGGGGACAAACTCCTTAAAACTAGCGGTGCAACTATGGTGGAGTTGCTGCTTGCACACTGAATACATCCCTCTTGCTCTGAATGATTGTGGTATTTGTGCCGGAGTACTGGAGCCCAACTTGTAATTGCTGCCTCCCCTCTCTTTCTTTCCTGAGGTGGGCTGGGAAAGGAAGGCACGCTGAGTTAGGTAGGACACATTTTTTTGTGTGCTTCTCAGTCTGGATGATTTCCTCTTTCAGCTCAAAGTTAGGTGTCCTGATTGTTCTTCATAGTTTCTTAGGATAACTGAATTTACCCTGTTCCATCAAAGCAATGAACTCAAGCTGACTCCTCCAAACAGCCTGCACCTTTGGTAGGGAGAATTACATTCAGGCTGTCTTGTGCCGTGTTTAGGAGTGAGGTATTGTTCTCAAAATAGGGGTATGGAGTTAATTATAAAAATTGAAGCATTGAGCAGGGCTGTTTCTCAAAAGATTGTGCTGTCAGCTGTGCAGGAGGCTTTCTTGTTTCACACAGAGGCAATGCAGCAATAAGGTTTTGTTCTTATTACGCACAGTGGGTTAGCTTTATTGTTATACACTGCTTACTAATTCTATTGAGTTATTCTCCTCCTTAGTTCATCTATTGGAGGAAGGATGCTTGGAAAGGAAGCTAATGTCTCTTTAAATGTTCATATCCTCATTGCCAGCTTGGATGGCACCTCTTGCCATGCAAAAAGCGAGCGATGTTTTGTAGGGTATATCTGTTGCAAAGGAGGGAGAAATCCCAAGCCCTCTGGCCATCTCTGCTGTTGCGTGAAGCACCTTGCCATTGAGCACAACCAATGTTCTGCCCTCTCTTCTGATGTCTCTCACGTACCTCAATTCTTTGCTGTTTGTCTGAGATGCCCTTGGAACTCTGCTTCTTGATTTCCTTGCCTGTTGCCATTCTGCGCTCTCATTGCTCCTCTGGTACGGAGAATATTTCTCTCTCTTCTTTCCCATGTCCCTTAACTGCTTCT
Organism: Athene noctua; assembly: GCF_965140245.1. Classification (NCBI taxonomy): domain Eukaryota; kingdom Metazoa; phylum Chordata; class Aves; order Strigiformes; family Strigidae; genus Athene; species Athene noctua. The sequence continues at coordinate 29,579 of NW_027437934.1, read as the reverse complement.
CTCTTTTCCTCTGTCTGTTCCTCTGTTGATGAAGATCCATATAGACCTGTCCTGTACACCTTTCTCTCTAGCTGCACATCTTCACCTTCAGTCTGTTCCAACCAGCGGTCTCTATGTTGTCCCTTATTTCATACACATTTCTATTCGTGTCCATTTAAAACACACTTTAATTCCAGTTGGTTCTTGCATGAGGCCCCTCCACAAGCATCTCCAAAACTACTTAAGTGACTTCCATCCATCACACTGCTCCAGTGAACATCTCAGTCACAGCAGCTACAGGAAAAACTTGGTTTTGGTCTGTGATTCTTTTGCTTGCTCTTGCTGAAAAAGAAATGAACAGTTTGCAGGAGTCTGTGTGCTGTGCTATGTGCCAAGTATTAATGGAGTGTTAAGGGACTTGAGTGGAGGCTCAGAAGTTTCTCCAGGGTTACATGGGTTGCCTGAATCATGTGCAATATATGAATCAAAATGCTGTCTACAAGCTGGTTTAACCCATTTATACATTACAAGGATACATATGTGAAGCCAAAGGAGTTGGAATGTAGTTACAGCCTGAACATACCATATAAGCAGGTACTAAACACATTTCAGAGAACTGAGATGTATGATTTAGGTAGCCAACAGTCTTGGCATCATCTACAGGATAGCTATATCAGCTCTAGTACTGTTTGATCAGCAAAATATTGCTGCTTCTTAGGTTCCCCAGATAAAAAGAAATCTGCACGACAGCTCTACAGCCTGATAGGCCCAGTCTTTAAATTCTTTGGGCTTGGGACTGCTTCTCTGAATTGATTAGTGTTCAGTACCATGTTGTTCTGAATTCCCTCTTGCCTGGTTAAATTCAGCTCCTAAGACTTTACCACCCCTTCTTCATTGAGATGGGAAGTATCTTTTATTCTTCCTCAGCTAGATACAACTCTTTTCTCCTCCTCATGGATGTTCTAGCAATGCAAATTACCCAGGTTAGCATGGGCTGCGGAGTGCAAAAGCTTTAGAGAAACCCTATCAGACAAACCGGTGGAAATTGTTAATTAGGGTCATTACACAGTTCATGGCTGTAGAGGCCAGCTTAACACGCTTCTTAGCAGTTTGTGCAAAAATATTGAGCCACCTAGAATCGTGGGCAGCTGCAGAATGATGTGAAAGCATGCCTTTTATCACCCTGTTGATGTGTCAGTTCTGGTATTAACTAGGACGGTGTGATGCAGTATTTTGCCACCTGCTGCTGCTGTTACTCATGTTTACTATGAAAGCTGAGCATTCTCCTTTGCAAAACACGGCAGCTCGCCAGCTACCTGGATAAAGATGATCCTTCTGCTGTTAGACACTATAGGTCTCTCCTTAGAAGCTTCATTTAAAGGGGGAATTGAAACAAATGTATCTATGGGAGACCATATTACTAGAGTTTTATTTTCCCAAATGATTTTTCAGCTTCTTTTAACCCAGAGATGAATATGTCAGAAAACCCAAAAATTTTAAGTGTGAGTTTTGCAGGGAGAACTTCTAGGTCTGCTTGTTTGCTTAGAGTAAAGAAAAAACATTTTCCTTTCAGATCCATATTGGGCAGTTCTTTGGTACCAAAAGAAAAAATAGCTTTAAGAAGGGTGAGTGTGTTGTTGCTATGGGGGGTTTTTTGTTGGGTTGTTTTTTTGAAATTGTTCTTGTTCCTGCATTGAAAGGACAACAGGCATAGTGAAATATCCATTTGACAGTCTAAAATCATGTAATGTAATCTGACCTTGTAGAGACAGAGCTTCCACTGCCTCAATTAAGCTCGGTGTATTCACTTTCACTTTCTTCATGGAGGGAAAGATCCCTGCATACTTTAAAGGATTAGCATCGAGTAATAGGCATATGTTAAATACTTGTTATCCATTGCTGTTGACAGCACTTCAGCTGGGGGGGCGGGGGGATTAAACCAACGGAACAGAATATCTGTGGCAGAGGCAAAACACTTGTGCGTGAGTTAAGCCTGCGAACAACACGCCTTTCTCTGGCCAGTCAGTGGCAAAACTTTGCTGTAGACTCTGGGTGTGCCAGGTCCACAGGCAACCTCATTTTGCCTGGTCCTAACACGGCCTTACCTCAGTACAAAGCAGTCCAGGTCCTTTGACTTGGCCCAGATCTGAAAGTGGCCATGCTCTCGCTCTTCAAAACTTGTGCTGAAATTGTCTGAGATGAAGACTCAACCCTCTGTTATGTCCAAATGATCAGAGGGCCCTTTCCAAACTCCTGGAGTCTTCTCCAAGAGGAGAATAGGGAAGGTCTGTGAAGGTCCTCACTGACTGGAAACGAGGAAATGTTATTCCAGTTTACAAGAAGGGCATGAGGGCAGATGCAGAAAACTACAGACTGTTAGTCTAACCTCAGTACCTGGAAATATATTGCAGAAGATGATACTGGGTGCTATTGAAAGGCATTTAAGGAACAGTGCAGTCATCAGGCACAGTCAACATGAGTTCACAAGGGGAAAGTCTTCTCTAACTAATCTGATATTCTTCTTCGATAAGGTCACTTGTCTGGTGGATGAAGGGAAGGCGGTGGATATAGCTTTTCTGGATTTTAGCAAGGCTTCGGATACTGTCCACCACAGCATCCTTATGGACAAGCTGTCCAGCTGTGAGAGGAGCAGATACATGGTGTGCTGGGTGAAGAACTGTCTGAAGGGCAGAGCTCAAAGGGTTGTAGTGAGTGGGGCTACATCTGGCTGGCACCGGTCACCAGCAGTGTTCCTCAGGGCTTGATCCTAGGGCCAGCCCTGTTCAGCACATTTATCCATGGCTTGGATGCAGAAGTTGAATGCACCATTAGCAAGTTTGCTCATGATACCAAACTTGGGAGGTGCTGTCTGGACAAGATGTCTTGCAGAGGGATCTAGATAGATTGGAGCATTGGGCAGTGGTTAGTGGGATGAAATTTAACAAGAACACATGCTGGATTCTGCACCGGGGGTGAAGCAATGCTGGACACAAGTCTAAATTGGGAGAGAAGTGGCTGGGGAGCAGCCCTGCAGAAAAGGGTCTCGGGGTGCTGGTGGGCAGCAGCTCAGTAGGAGTGAGCAGCGTGCCCTGGCAGCCAAGAGGGAAAGAAAACTGCATCCTGGAGTGCCTCAAACATACCAGAACCAGCCGGTCAAGAGAGGGGATTATCCGGCTGTAGTTAGCGTTGGGGCGGCCTCGCCTGGAGTACTGTGTGCGCTGGGCCCCGCAATTTAAGAAGGATGTGAAGGTCCTTGAATGTGTCCAGAGGAGGGCACCAAAGCTGGTGAAGGGGCTGGAAGGAATGTCCGGTGAGGAGCGGCTGAGGACTCTGGGCTTGTCTAGTGTGGAGAAGAGGAAGCTGAGGGGCAACCTCATTGGTCTCTGCAGCTCCCTGAGGAGGGGACGTGAGAGGGAGGTGCTGAACCCTTCTCCCTGGAATCCAGTGATAGGACGCACAAGAATGGTTCAGAGCTATATGAGGGCTGCTATATGAGACAACCAATTCCGGCTCAGGCAGACCCCGTACACCAAGTCACCGTTATGCGTGATGGAGCCCTGCTTTCCTGGAGATGGCTGAGCACCTGCCTGCCGATGGGAAGTGGCGAATGAATTCCTTGGTTTGCTTTGCTTGCACACGTGGCTTTTGCTTTACCTGTTACACTGTTTTTATCTCAACTCACAAGTTTTCTCACTTTTCTGATTCTCTCCCCCATCCCAACATGGGGGGAGTGAGTGAGCAGCTGTGTGGTGCTTAGTTGCCATCTGGGGTTAAACCATGACACTCCAGCAAGCTTCAGAGATGCCCTTTGAGAGAACATGCCATCAATTACAGCTGTATTTCACATGCCCTTTTTCTAAAAATAAATTTAAAACCCTACCCTTTTCCTTAAATCAATCTTAATCCTTTGGTTACAGTTAAGCAACTTGATTTTTAAGGAAGTTTTTTACAATTGGGAATGTGTTCCACTCTGATTTTATGTTTGGGGTTATTTCAGTTAGCTTTTTTAAAACTGCTGATAACTTGTTCACTCTTTGTCACCCTTCAGAATTTTTTTTAAGTTGTCTTTCTTAATTCCCTTCTATCAGGACAGATAAAATACATCATCATCAAATGAGTCAGTTGTTTCCATCTTCTGAAGTGTGAAGTTCAAAGGCCCAGTGTTTTTTTTCAGTGGCATTTTCCAAAAGGAAAAGGTTACTTTTCATAGTGGATTCCGAGATAACATTTGGAAAACATGTCAGTGAGGGGTAAAACTGCCTGGCTCTTTGTTTGCTTTTATTTCTAGCTGGCTCTTGTCACCTCTCAGAACTGCCACCCTGTGCTCCGAGAGCTCTGTACAGCTCTGTTCCAGGACAGTACTGTGCCTCGATAGCGGCTGCATATCCTGGGAAAGCGGCTGAGAGGAGGCAAGAAAGCTGACATGGTACAGGACAGACAAGGCACTCTTGTGTTCTGCACACAGAAGTCTCATCCCACCAAAAACTTCAGTTTTGTGATTTCTGACAGAGCCAGACTGCTCTCAGAGACACATGGTAAAAGAACAGCATGAGTTATAAGGAGTGGTGCAGTGCTGGGACAAACCCAGAGAGGCTGTGGAGTCTCCATCCTTGCAAATACTAAATGCTTGATGGGATGAGCAGCCTGACCTAATGTCACAGTTGCTCCTACTGTGAGCAGGAGGTTGGACCAGAGACCTCCAGAGGTCCCTGCCCACCTAAACCCTCTGTGATGTTACATCGCCCATGCTTAATACAGTACGTTTTATGTGTATTAATACTTCTTGAGATAAACAGGAAGAAAATTATGTGACAAGGAGCTTCCCAGGTAAGGAGGGGAACAAGGAGCAGGAGAAAGAAGTCACAAGTATATCTTACTTGGTAGTGACAGGCATTTTACCATCAATCTTCTCCAGTGCCTGCTTTCCTAGCATGCGCTTATCCATTGAACACAGTTTAATATCCCAGTTGAAACAAGAAGTAGACTCAGAACAGTGAAGCAGCATGGGATGCCTGGCAGGCAGTGAGGAGCAAACAAGTCCCACCCCTGCTTCATACCCATCACTTTCACTCACTAATCAAAGACTGCGAGTCCACTGCAAACAGACATGTGAGCTTTGGAAATGCAGCAGCTTGTGGTAAAACCTGCCCGTGGCTACACTTCTACAGATACAGAAAAAGTGAGGTTTTAACAGAGAAAAAGCCAGAGCCATGCTCTACTGAACAGAGCGCCTCAACTGTGAAACTTGCCTCTACTTGCTGGTCTCATCCTGCCCAAGATCAGAGCAGCAGTGATTCTCCACAGGCTCAGGTGAGCAGCTTATCAGGGCTACCAGGGAGCGGAGGCTCTTGGAGCCCTCTCTATTGGCACTGCACTATCTCAGAGGAGCACCCTGCTTAAACTCCAGGAGGTAGGCAAGAATCCTTCTGCTCAGGGTGATTCACGGAAAAAAGACGCTACAACTCGAACAGAGTTACACAGGAGGTCTGTTTACTCAGGCACCGAGGTGCAAGGGGATCTCTCCACAGAGCTTGCACACCCACGGCACATTTTACCAAAAACTGATAGAGTGTGGATATCCATATTCATTGCACTACATAACACACACATCCATATGCATGAGTGAGGCTGGGTTAGTTAGAAAGGCTGATGTCAACAGTGTATGTCATCTTTGCACCTGCACATTGCCTTCTGGTGGGTGTCTTTGGGAGGAAGGCTCGTAGTCTTTCTCACTTTGTTTTTTCCCTGGAGCATGCACAGATTCTCTTGGCAAGTTTCTTGAATAACAAGAGTATTTTTCAGACTATTTACTTTCTGTCTTATCTAAGAGAACCAATAGAACTTCTACCATCCGTATATGGCTATCTTTACTGATCACTAAGATTCCAACTAGTTAGAGCCACCTGTTCCTCAAGGCCAAAAGTATAATATTTTGCTGGACATTGTAGCCCTTGGTAGATTTTCACAGTGAACTGCTTTGTTTTGATGAACACAGTAGTCCTTGGTAAAATTCCACAGAACAGTCTGGGCAAGCAGGATTCTTAGCAATATTGTAAAAAGTACTATAGCTTGCTATAAGTAAGTAAATAAGTTGCTAAGCAGTTTTCTATAAGTAAATAAGTAAATAAATCTCAGAACAAGTAATCATTTCTCTGTATCAAGGGGTTGCAGGAGTCCTTCAGCAGTGGACAGGCTGTCTTCCCAACTGCTTTCACCTTCCTGGGTCCTTGCAACCCCAAACTGGGGAGTCTGAGTGACAATAACTAGCTGTCTTAATGTGGCTCTTATTACTGTGACAATTTCTTACACCGACATCCTGGGTTGGCTGTCAGAAATGGAGGACTCTGTCCAGGCTCCCAGATGCTGGGGAGCTGAAGAAATTCTATGGAAAATTGCTGTACAGATGCTTTCTCCTTTGCCTTCACTCGTTTCCCACTCAGAGCTTCTTTAAGTTCTTGCTTTATCTCTTTTCCTTGTCCTCTTATGTTTAAACAAGCACCACTTGCACCCTCTCCCATAAGGAAGTTTTCCATGTGCTGCTGTTTCCCCTCTCAGCAGGGCCGTGGCTTGTCTGGGAGCTCTGCCCTGGCTTCCCTTTGCTCCCCAAATACACCCGCCTGTCACCATTTGCAATAAGCAGAGGCCTCTTAGAGGGGGTAGGTATGGCTGTTAGATGCAAGTGTTTACGATCATTATTAGAAGCTGTTCTTGAATGGAGAGACATTTCCACAGATACTTGGTTGAGTACATTGCAAGAGTTTCCAGTATCTTCTTTAACAGCAGTGTGTTTAGTTTTACAATACTGCCTTGAGACATGGGAGTGTTCTTTTTTCTTGGGGAAGGAATTACAGCTGTACCATGTTTGCCAGTTCTTGTATAGCCCTGTGAGGTTTTTAGTTCTGTCTGAGAAAGGTTTGTCCTGCATCATAAAAATACTTTGTGTTGGGAAGTCCATAAGGAAGGCATGCCTGTGTAATTGAATCCAGGAGTTCACTCGGTGAGCTCCTGCTGGGCCAGAAAACACACTCACTTGTTACACATAGTCCTGCAAAGGCTGGCAGCCAAAGCATGGAGGGTTTAGGAAACCATACCCAGGATGGGCAAACATGCTGAGCTACCGTCTGTAAAAGGGGTTTCAAGACTCACAAATTCCATCTAACCTTGGCACAGTTGTGGAGATAACCTATTTCTGTCTTTGAAGTCGGATGCTCAGATATCTCTAGATTTTGCAGTTTTTCTCAATGTAGAAGTGGTGAAGTTTGTTTTCTTCTTAAGCAGTCTCTTCCTTAGCATAGGTAAATTGCCAAAAGCAATCTAAGAAAAAGATGCAGCTTTTAATTAAGCCACATGTCTCTGCAGACCTCCCTTGTTCCGTATGGAAACGCTGCCTTCCAGATGCCACCTGTCTGTATCTACAATATCTACCGTGTCCCTGGGCAGCAGCTGTGTGCTGAACTGCTGCCCTTGGGGTGTCAGGGATGGGTGGGACCTCACTGGTGTCCCTTGGAAAGCTTGTTTGAACAATGGTCTCCATCTCCATGTGTGAGCTTCTTTATTCACGCTATCCACTGCAAACTGGGTTTATAATAGTAAATAAAACATCAGGGATCCAAATTCTGGTGATGACAGTACTTGTAACTACCTGACTACCCTGAGGCCTTGCCCACGGGTGACTACCCAGAAAAGTGTCTAGTCACTTTTGGGATGTGCTTTACAAAGGCAACTAAATCAGGAGAACATCTATTATGGAGCAGAGGGGTAAACATAATCTTTTCTGCATGGTTTCAACATTTCTACAACCCAACATGTCTTTTATTCCCCAAAGCACAACATGAGATCTTTTTAGAGTAGAAAATTATGTTTAATATGTTTCACGATGCATTTGAAGTCCAGCACAGAAACTTTTTCCTCGTGCTCAGCTCTGACTAAATCTGCCTTGGTTTCTCAGGAGAAATGCTTGCTAGGAAGGAGAGCACTCTGAGATCTCCTTTGATGTACTGATGAAATCATTGCTGTGTTTTGTATTCCAGCAGGCATGCCACTGTGCTTTATTTATAGTTTTAATGCAATGCCATTTTATATGTATCAAAACTGGCAGTGAAATTAATATACACTATATAAATGCATTATAGAAAAATAACTCTGACAGCTGCTTTAGAGAAGTGATTAAAATTTAAAAGGCAATTTGCCAGCAGGAGAAAACAAAATAAACTCATTATTTACCATGGCTACATCCCTATCGGAGTGTGGAAATTATTTTATTAATATTTTTGGTATCAGAGGGAGATTTTTTTTCTTGACAACTAGAGAAAGTCTGCTTCTTCACAGGAAAGATGGTTGCTCCAAAAGTTAACACTTTCTGTGGCAAACCCCGTTACTCTGGCAACTGCTTTTCATCCAGAAGATAATCTTCAAGAAATAATTCTCTCCCTCCATTTTGGGCCAACATACTTGTAAGCCAGCTTGGTTTACTCCTCTAGATGCTCACAGCGTTTCCTCTAGCAAGAAATCTGTGTAGAGGTGTTGGTCCACCAGGTCACTGGAGCTTTGCAAGAAGGGTTCAGCAAACGCTTTGGCTAACTTCTATAATAAAAAAGGTCCTTGGAATTTTCAAAGCCTGGAAGGTACCAGTATCATAAGCAGCAGAAAAGAGAAAGGTCTTTTCCAAAGTCCTGGTGAAAAAGGCAGAGGGATGGGTCATAAAACTGTTCACAAGGCATGTAGATCTGTGACCTGGCCCTTCGCAGCCAGACCTTCATACCCCTCAGCCATTTTCTTACCAGGCTGAAATCTAGGACTTCCCTGTACAACTCTTGTAAGGCCGTTGTTTGTAAGCCACTCTCCCTAAAACCAGGAATTTTGCTGAAACCAGACTTCTAGAGCTTTATTTATAATGACTTTCCCAGTACAAGCTTAACTTACTTCAACTTACCCTTTTAAATCAACTGTGCTGCAGACCACCCCACACTCTAGACTGTTGTCCTTATAAAGATCATCTGGCACTTCAAACAGCAGGAAGAAACTGTACTCCTGAGAGCTGTGACCACCTGTGAATTTAAAAAAAAAATTTTAATTGACTTAGCACAAAGGGACATAGCAGCGATTTTCTTCTGACAAAAAAATTAGCCTTAAGGTTCTGTAAATTGGATAGCAAGGAAATAAAAACTTGAGATGTGTTAACTGGTTGTGTGGAGATGTATATGGACTGAGCAATTAGGATGTCATTCTAAGAGGATGCTTGTGTAAAAAAAATGGTTGTTGGGCTGGAAGGTTTTGATGTAGAGATTTTGGAGCCTTTTACTTGAGAAGGTAACTGTTGCCTGAATAAGGTAAGTGGAAATGTTGAAACAGTGGAAGATAGTGCCCTGAATAGTCCTTGAGATATATGTCTGCTGCGTGTTAAGTGCACGCATGAATGAGATGAATCCCACTTCATTTTGGCTAGCTGCCTGTTTTACTTACTGCAGTACAAGACCTTGTGTTGTAAGAACAGTTCTTTAATGTTACTAATCAAAGGATAGCATAGCAGCCTTTTTGCATGCGACTCTGTAATAATATTAGTAGAGCAAAAACCACAACTGTAGCCAGGTCTTATCTCTTCAAGCTAATCTGAGTGTCAGCAAACGTATCTTGTAATTAAATATTACCTTAGTCTTTTCTAGCATCTAGGTTTATTCCTTCAAGACTTGGAACTAATTACATTCAGGTTTAACCTTAGCCTAGGCAACTTTTGTTGATAGGCCTTGAAAGTGCTAAATTCTAAAGGCTGACCTTTACTTTTTCTAACAGTTTGGATCTAAAATTTTAGTAAGGTACAGTTGCAGGTACTGCTTCTGAGGAATTTTAACTGGTGCCTTCCTTTAAAATTTAAAGTTGTGATGTCAGCTAAGGAAGTAAAAAAATTTTACCCAACTCAGTGGAGCACCATGTAGTGAAGCTGTAATCTGAGTAAACAAATTGGGTGCTTACTGGACCCTGCTGCAGACCATGTGGCTTGGTTCCCTTGGGTCTGGGGTGCCTGCAGTGAGATCTGGTGCCATCTATCTGGGCCAGAAAACCGTAACTTTTCTTTACATGGCAGCTATGGCAACATGGAGTGTATTGTAGTTAGCCTACTACTACGATACTAGGAGTATCCTACTAGCCTACTCTTGCCTCTGCCCCATGTAGGTCTCGGGTGACAGGTGTTTGCTTCTTCCCTCCCCCAGGCAGAGGAGATGCCCACCAATCTCCTTCTGTCCCTGAGTCTGAAGAGGAAGGGAAAATGCCCCTTCATCTTTTTAAGGGACCTGCTGCTCAGGCACGTTCAGGAAAATGCCACACACCGTGACTGTGTCTTCCTGGGTAGGTCTGAAAGGTCTTGCCATGTTTGACACCTTTTAGAAGTGAAACGTAGTTTGTTGGTAGCTTCTGAGTACGAGTAACTGATTTTTTTAGTGGAGGTTTTTGGTTTTTGTTTTTGTTTTTTTTTTTATTTGGTTGTTTCTTTCTTTTTGGTTGGTGGGTTGGTTTTGGTATTTTGTTGTTTGGGGGGTGTTTCTGAGTAAACCTGCTCAGCCCCGAACTTCCCTGGGCATGACCATGCCCTCCTGTAACACTCAGGAGAATTCAACAAGCCTTCTGGTCAATGTCACGCGCCCTCAATATCAGTAATCCCTGCCTATGCTCTATGATGGGACTACCGTCATTTGCCTCTAAGCAGCCCATGTTCTTCACCAACATGCCTCTCATGCACAGGTATGAAATAAAATGGTGCTGTCTCACAGCTAGGAAGTTTGGACCACAGAGACTTTTTGTGTCAGAGTCCTCAGGTGTCCTCAGGTGCCCTTGGTCACCTGTTTCCAGTCCATCTTGTCCAGGGTCACAGATATATCAGTCTCTCCAAGGCTAGCTTTCACCTGCAAAACTAGGAGACGGCAGAATGATTTTGGACAGTGGTTAAATTCTTAGGTACCGCCTGATGCCAACAGCTGAGGGACAAGGCCTGAGTTTGAGGAAACCCTTGCAGGGTGACCTATTTTCCCTGACCCATGACTGCCCTGACCATACCATGAGTGCCACTTGAAACTCTGAGAAACTAACATATGCTAAATACAGTTTTGTCAGATACAAATCTCTCTTCCAAGCAGAGATTACCCAGATGGTGAACTGCTCAGGGAAAATTAACATTCTAGAAATAATAAAGCAAGTTTAAACCTGTTTCTATGCATCTGGCAAGACCTTTCAGGCTAATAATGGAAAGGACAGCAGTATTATGTAGTAATGGGCGTCCTTTCCCTTGTTCTGTAACCTGCACTTCATTAAATGGCAACCTTTCTCCTGTCCTTAAATAGTAAACTATAGCAGTAGCAGTATAAAAGCATTTCAATATTTTATACCAGCTAAGGCTGCCTGCTATCCATAATTACAGTCAATACTTGGACTGGAGAGAAATGCCTTAATTTTCTTAATGTTTCATGCATGGAAAAACAGTCAGGCTTTTCCTGTATTTCTGATTGCATTGGCTGGCTCTAGATGAGTGTGCTTTTCCAAATTATTACCAGGCGCTGGCAAAAGTAGAACTGAAGTAAAACCTTCCTGCAACTAAATGCCAGTCCTCGCTGCAGCCTACTTGTGCAAGCTGCCATCGCAAGTGCCATTTAGCTTTGGGACCCTTAGTTCCACATTCAGAGACCCTAAACCTTGATTAAATTCTGCCTGGAAAGCAATCAACCTGGGAGCTCTCTGTGCCCTAATGAGTGCCGGTTTTGTGTTGTGCCATCCCTTGCAGCCCTGGGGTCCTGCTGGGAGGGAAAGTGGATGCCTGAGGTCTTGGATGGGGCAGAGATGAAGAGCAACTTTGCTCAGCCGGTGAATTACAGGTAGAAGAGAGGAGAACAAGGGAGAAGCCATAGGTTGCAGGGATCTCTCCAGTCTCCCATGGGTTGTCTTGCTGGTCTGTGGGAAAGGAATGTCAATCAAATGAGGAGAGATTATTTATGCACAGCTGATATTCTAACTACAAGCACTGCCAAAATACCTATAGCACTGCTGAATCCTTACTGTAAGTCTAATTTGGTCAACACAGCTGAGCACAATCCAGAGCAGAAATGTCTTCATCACTCACTGACGTGCATGGTAAATTTACACATGCTTGTGTTACTGCTGGTTGCCACTATGCACCTGCAGTATAGGCTCTCTAGGTATGTTGCAGCTTGTTGGAATTAAACTGCAGTTGACATGAAAGCTTTCATGGTAAGCAAAGATGAACTGTTGACCTGAGAAAGAAATTATTTCACTGTCTTGCCAGAAATATCCCATTTAAAACCTATCATGTATTCGCCATGTATGTGTGTGAAAGTTAAGGGAGCTAATGCACAAGTAGCCCTGACACCAATGACTCTGGGCCCTGGGCTGTGCAGTCTCTCAGGACTAGGACACGGTAGGGCTGAGTTTTCCACTGTTGAAGGTATGTGCTTGTTGCTACTGGCGCGGCCTCAGATGCATGGTGCGCTGGCAAAGAGGAAGATCGGAGGAAGTGCTTGCTGTCCTGGCAGCTCCACTCCCTGTGCTGGCAGCCACAGGTCTAACAGCAGTGGCTGGGAGAGGAAGCCCTGCCCCCCTATCTGGAGAACAGGCTTTGCAGAAAGAGGGACCATCTCTGGCAGGGATCTGGGGATGGGCAAGGAAAGCAGTACCTTTCCATGTAGGCCACGGGTCCTCAGCAGGTCTGATCTGCTCCCTGCAGTTGCTGTGGTTTTGCCCACAAGGCCTTTTCCCATCTCCTTTTCTTTCAGGGGAATGCATGGCAACTCCTCAGCATTATTAAATAACAGTGCTATCTTACATACAGTTCCTCACGATCTTTGCACACAGCAGATGTGTACCTTGATGCAATGCATGGGGGTACTTGGCTATGGCTGGGCTGAGGACCAGGGCACTGAGCTGCCCCAGGGCTAGCCACTGAATACACTCCACGTGCTACTCTCTGTCCCCTTCTCAAAAAACCACAATGACTTTATCTCCTCTGGGAAAAACCCATCTTCTCTCTTGCCCATGCTTAGGAGACATTTCATGGCCAATAAACATAGCCATTTCTAGTCTTCTTCTAAGTGAATGCATTGGGTCTTTGGAGGCTTGGTTCCAGGGGAGATTTCCCTTGGCTCTCCCAGCTCTCTGCCTGCCACTGTTTTTTGAACACCGGTTGGGTTAAATACAGATTCCAGCCCAAATGTTTGTGGGAGGAGGGCATCTCTGCATAGGCCATTACAAATCTCCCAGGGATTGGTGGTCCCCATCGCTGTAGATTCAGCAATGAGGACCACTGCTACCTATGGACTCTCACTGTCTATTAGTTGGATTATCCCCTGGTTATACTCTATACTCTGCCTATTTCCATCTAAAATACTGCATGTTAATTTTACATCCTGGTCCTTTAGAGGCTGGCAGGAGCTTCCACCTTCAAGGGAGCTGGGTTTACAGCTAGATAAGTAGTGTCACTCAGATCTTTTGCCTTGTGTTTCTTTAGTTAGTGGGGTTTTGTTTGTTTGGGTTTGGGTTTATTTGGGTTGCTGTTTATTTATTTATTAACTATTTCAGGTAAGTTTACATTTTAGAGAAGAGTCTTTCTCTGGAGAAGCCATTAAAGCCTTGGTAGTTTACTCAAGATGTTGTGCCCCAGTGTACTTGTGGTTTGAACTGGTGCCTCACAGAGAAGGTGTCCCAAGAAACACAAAGGCAGAAATACTTGTAAAGGTAAAAACAGATTAAAACACCACAACCCCATTGTCAGAGAAATTGTTGCAAAGTAGGGATGCTAAATTTGAACAAGATGACTGTCAGCAGCTGAGAAAGGGAGAGGAACTCACCAAACGCATGTTTTGGGGAGAATTCTCACATGTATGAGGAAAAAACCCTGCAACAAGCATGGCCTGGTGTTATAACCCGACTGCAGTGTCATTAACACCAGAGTAAATCCAAATGGCACTCAGGGCAGGGAAAAAATAAAAAGAGGGGAAAAAAATATCAAACCTCTTAATCCAACATTTTCCTACACTGTTTAAAGTGGAGCCCAGTAGCACCTAGATTGAATTATCCTAGAGAAACACAGTTGTCTAATGACTTACATGGCATTTCGAGATTGATGACAATCCCAGTTTTGCCAGTCTCCCTCACATGAAATATTGCACACCTGTCTGCTTTTATATTCCCTGACAGCCAGGTCAGATTTGATAATTCTTTCTCTAAACCAATGTACCTGTATTTTCTTTCTCTTTAGAAATGAGAGTTTATGGTGGTTTTGATGTGTTAAATAGAATCCATTGTCTCTTACATCTCTTAGCTCCATTTTGGTATTTTTCTATAACAGAAGACTTTATTGAAGCTGAAATATGTAATTTTACAAACTCCTACACAGCCATAAAGCACACAGATATGTATTGTATCTGATTTACACAGCAAGGTCACCAACTGTACTAAACTGGTTAGGTAAAATAAACACTTAGTGGTGATCAGGATGGGGAAAGAGCCAGTTTTGTGCTGGGACATGTCAGGGCGGTGTCTTTTGAACCAGACACAAAGTCATTTGTTTTTATCCACCTTGGCTTCATAGTCCCTGCTAGGGTAACACACGCAGCTGGAAAAGTCCTTCCCCATTGTAGCTGCTTGCATATGTCTTGGTCATTGTGGTACAGGGATGTGCCCCTTGTAGCTGTCCCCTGCTGAACAGGGGACGAAAAACCACTGAGCAGGACCACCAGTGATGCCTTTTAATGGGGAGAGAAGCCCCAAAAGCGAGTGATGCTGCTTTGTGAGCAGCTTTTCTGAGGGAGGACTGATCCCCTGATGCTCAGGGCCATGCCACGTTTCTGTCCTGGGTGGAGGCCTCATGCCCAACCTGGCTTGCAGGGATGGGGAGGTTGCTCCCACTTGTTAGAAGGAGGTGTGATGGGGCTAATGCCTCTGAACTGGTCACCTCCGTGATGATAACAAATCCTCTTCCCCTCTCCTAGGACCATGGTCAGAAGGACCTTTTGTGTGCCACTGTCTTAAGTAAGAAATAGGAGAACACTTCTCAAATTAAAAGGTTTGATGGGGAGGAGGGACATTTGTCAAGAATTCTGTTGCCCTAAAGAAGGCAGCTAAGAGATAATGGCAAAAATTATTTTAAACAGCAAAATAATTATTCTACTTTTCAGCCAGTCATAGGACAGGTAAATATATATGTACATATATTTATTTTGTGGGTGAGAAAAAAACTTCACAAGTGATTTTGCAATCTTTTCTTAGGTTAAGACCATCTGTTTACACACAAATGGCAGGGTGCCAGCCACTGAAGCTGGGGCAGGAAGCAATGCCAGTGCAAAGGCTGCATTCAGCCTGGCCAAAGTCACTTTGATTTGCAGAATAGCCTAGATTCCATCCTGAAAGTCTTCCCACCTCCTCATTTCAGTTACTGAGTCAGAGAATCAGTTATTTGAAAAACTCTGTTTTGTCTCTGCAGTTTGGCTTGACACCTTGCTGTTGCATTCAGGTTCCCTTTCTGGTTCCTTACTTCACATTTAATGCCAAGAAAAATAAATTTTTATGCTCATCGAAGTGTCTAGGACCTGTCTCTCCTTCCAGAGAAAAAGCCACACCTGTGGGTAAAATCGACCCTCCTTCAAATTCATTACAAAAATTCAGAAGGGTTTTCAAGTATTCTTCTGAAATAGAAAAACTAGAATATTCTCTAATTAGTTGAGGAAAAATACATTTTGATCAAGTGTTCATTTAATTTTTTTCTTGTTCTTGGAAGAGTTTTTATACAAATGTGAAAATTAATTAGGATATGGAATGTATAATAGGATCTTGTTTATGTGAACATATTTGTTGAAAGTTTCTAAGAGCTGAATATTGCATTAATTGATGTGTGCTTGTATTTCAGCTTCTCGTGGATGCCATCTGGTCTGGTTAAGTTGCTCTGTTGTTTTATATGTTGTGTTGTGTTGGGGGTTTTTTCTTAAGATTTTGTGCTTACTTGGGAGGAAGAGTAAGTGGGAGAGAGGGAAGTGTGGACAAGTTGGAGGAAGGATGAACATGATCAGTTCTGATGAATTAAGTTTGTATACCTGCTTTAGATTAGGGACTGGCAACCTGTGACTAGAAGGATGGATATAGCTCACCCAGATTTGTGGACAGAAGTCAGCTAATGTCAAGAATGAGAGAGAACATCTGCTGAGCCGCTAGTGAAAAACATGCATCTTTTTATCCCCTGCAAAATGGACAACATTTTCATAGTTGCATATAGCATGTGTAGTGGGGGAGCTGAATTCTTCCTGGAAGGGCCATGTCTAGACAGACAATGCAACTACTCTGCTGAATGTGCTGCCTACCATCCCTCAACAAGCAGTGTGTTTGTCAGTAGTGACATTTCTTTCTGTTCTCCTTTGTCCTGGTGTCAAGGAGGAGTAATCCGCTACCTGGAACCCAAATCAAGAGGCTCCAGATCTTCTGTGCCCAAGGTGTTGTCTTTCCATTCTGAGGGCTCAGTCCCCTTCGGGCTAGCAAGAGATTCTTCCTTCATGAGACAGACCTTGTTTAGCCCAGCAGAGACCTGGCTGCCCATGGGCAACTCTGTGTTTGCATGTGGTGATCCTGTTTCTGTGCTGCTCCTTTGCTGGCCAGCCATAATCTTTTCCCAACTGCCAGCCCAGGACTGTGCTGTCAGAGTGGTTTTCATCTCCTTGATCACAGATCTTTCCCTCTGCCTCCCAGGTCCTCATCAGTGAGTGCTAACCCTGCTTTTGGGCCATCTGTTCTTGTTTCACTCTACACAGGCAGCAGCAGATCTGCTGCAAAACTGGTTTCTATTCCACAGCAATAAACTTCTCTTCCCACTGTAGCCTCGGGGACAGCTGTGCCAGGGCTAGTCCAGGATTGGCCATGTGCTAAACGGCCAGCCACTATGCCCATGCTGGCTGCCACCTCCAAGGGAGCAAACCAGGTGATCAGAAGGGCTGGAATAACTGTGCTTATTGTAAATACAGGCGTAAAGCAGCATTTCAGGGAAGATGTAAAATGGTTGCAGCTTGTTCACCTGATAGCATTATATTAAATGCCCCTCTCCCTATACCTTTATATTTAAGGTTCCGAAATGCTTTGGAGAAGGTCTTTTCTTTTTCTTCACATGTGTCCTGTGTCAGAGGCTGTGTCCTGAGAAAGGAACCGAAGATAAGGAGAAAGAAGAAAAATACCGTGTTTGTCAGATACCCGAACGGTGGGGGATTTCAAGAAAAGTAGCCAATAAAGTAATAGACAAACAGCCATGTAACCAATGAGAGTGATGTATGGATAAAAGGATAAAGTATATAAGATATGAGAGGAGCAATAAAGATGGCTATTCTGCTGCAAAAACATCGTCGTGTCCATCTCTACCACAACACCTCGTTGTCCATTATATGACCTATTCGGTCCATTCTCAAATGTTTATCGCTCTCTCAACAAGGAGGTACAGATTGCACTGGACTAAGGGACTGTACTGGTTTAAAAGCAAATAATTAAACCATGTTCATTTTTAACTTTCTCCACCAAGATGAGTTAGGAAGGGAATCTAAGGAAAATGCACATTTCAGTGTGAGTAGATGGGACCTACCATGTCAGCCCCATCCATGGAGGGGCTGGGGAAAGGTGGTGTATAATACAAAATGGAATTTTTGTGGAAAATCAGGCTCATCCCATGCCCTGTCGCTAACAGCTCACTCGACACAGGCAGCCTCATGAGTGGGAGGAAATGGCAATTCTTCTAATGGAAAGCATCTCCTCACTCCAAGAACAGATTGCAGTCATTATGGTAACACCTGCCAGAGCCAAATAAAACCTGCTGGAGTAACACAGACATTGCTGAACCACGTGCCATGATCCAGCTTTCAGAAAGCAACCATTGCTACAGCAAGAAATTCTCTGTGTCCTGCTGACTCTACTTTCTGGAGGTGCTGGCACGGTCAAAGGAACATGCCAGACGGAAGTGCTCCTAGGATTTAAGTGGCCCTGGGCAGAGGAGCTCATCTTGCTCAGCACTCGGAAAAGTCCCCCTAGAAAATCCCTCCTCCCCAAAACATTCTTCCACCTGACTGTCACATGGCTTCTGCAGTGGAGTTAGGAGGGCTCATACCTTTAATTTGGAAGTTGTTTTTAGGGATTTTGTAGCTCTTAAAGTCTACATTATCTGCATAAAATAAAACGTCATTTAAAAAAAAAAAAAAGAACTATTAATCTAGAAATCTTCACCACTTAAACATTTTTGTCTTGTAACTATTGGAAACACAGACATAGTCATACTGCAGTCAGCTAATTTTTTCCATTGCTTTTGAGAAAAATAATCAGCTAATTAAGCAATCCCCTTTGGTCATGACATTACTGTTTTACCGCATTACCCTCTTTCTGGTACATAGGATATGTTATTTCTAGTGAAATCTGATAAACTAAGAGCATATTTAATTACCAGACAGGCCTTGAAATTAGTAGAATAATTGCACAGGTGTGCTCAATTTTCAACAGCCAAACCTCTTGGTCTGAGTCACCGAGAAACTACAGAGAGACATCTAGGACTCTGTGTTCTTTCCTTGTAACAATGATCTCTGATACTGAGCTTTTCTTCAAAGCTTTTCTCTCCTTTTCTTCCCTTGCCCCTCCTCCAATACAGCTTTTCAATAGTCTAGCTGCCACTAAAGAATTTCTTCATTTCTTTGACTATTTTTTTTTCAAAGAAGCCCCAGGAAGATTTCCAGAATTATTGTCTTCAGTTACAATCATGTGTCAATTCTTCCCACAGAGAAGACATGTCTGTAAACAAATCTCCACTGTCCGTTAAAAAGCAGTGTTTTGCTTTCCCATCTCTTGCGCTACTTATTCATTGGGCTATTCTGTGAAAAATTAAGGAGGAGTTCACTTGGATACACTGACGTGCATTGTAATCTCTAAGAGATTTATCTGTTTAGGGCTCTCTCATTTTTAGCCTTTTTAGGGCAGAGTCACTTATAGTTTCCTTGACTCTTGTTTGAAAATTACGTTGGGTGTAAGAGAAGCTATAGTAATTGGTGAGGTGCTGCGTTGTCCAGTCTTAGAAAGGTTCAAGATTTGGCTAAACAAAACCATGACAGACTTGATCCAGTGTTAACAATAGTCCTGCTCCAAAGGCAAGGTAGGTCTGGAGGCCTCCAGCTGTCCCTCCCAAGAGATACAGACAAAACATTATATGACATCAGTAGTGGGAATTTAAGGGTAGATGGCAGCATCAAACTGGGGGGTTGTTCTCCTGCCCTCATCAGATATACGTTGGAAAACAGACTGGAAATTGTTGTTCTTTATCATCCTCAGCATCTACAGCCTTTTGAGGATGCTTATAGGACCAGCTGTTAAGTCCACCTTAGACAAGCTATCCAGATCATTTTTTTGCATCTACCATTCAACAGTGGATCAAAATTGTAAAATTCTGTGTTTTGACAGCATCTGTGTGTTGCTGGATGAGACGGTTTTCCTTTCAAGTTAGCATGAGCTCTTTTCCTTACTGCTCAACCTTAGGCTGTCCAAACTGCATTTTCTGAGCTATAGATAACAGCTAAATGCTTTGCAGCAGCCAGGAAAGACAACATCTGGATTAAAAGCATTACAGTTCTGGTCAAATAGACTCAAATAAGCATTACACATTACAGCTACTGGAATTAGGAAACAAACACAAAAGCTGAATCCTGGTGAAGGAAAAGGTGCTAGAACATATATTGATATTTTTACCTTACACCTTCTGAGAATTTCTTGGTAAAAGGACCACCTCTCCTTGTATTTTTATCCCTGCTTGATTATTATTTTTTTTTTCCTGAATAGATGGAAATCTCTCTGTGGTTTTTTTTAGATGCATGTTTAGTCTCCCTGGGATACCCTTTCAATAACTTACAGACCAGCAGTGTGGCACAGGTGTGGTGGGAGAATTGACAGTAGAGGAGCTCAAATCTGTAATCTTCTTTCCGACATCTTTTTTTTTCAGTTTACAGTTTGGAATCAAGCATATTTTGAAGTGTCTTAAAATATTAATGTAGCATAAGTAAAAACTGAGTAGGTGAGGATTCGATTTTTTCAATGCCAGCAACCACAATGAAACAGATTAACTCTAAGGATTTGTCAGAAAAATGTCAACTTCTCTATGTTTTCCTGATAGTGCATAAAAAAAGGAGACATGGAAGCAAGATTCTCTCTTCCTTAGTGCCTGACAGCAAAGCTTCTCAGACTGTTTAAAGGGAAGGGCTGCTCACCTTCTCAAAAAAAAAAAAAAAAAAAAAAAGGTAAAAAAAAAGTCTCCTGCAGTACTATATTTAACAGTTTCCATTTATAGATCAAAATTGGGCCAAACTTTTGAATGGTCATTTCCTACTTTCCTCTTTTTTCTTTTCCATTAATTTTAGGTTTGCATGAGAGCATGCTGAAGTAAATGCACAATTGTACACACAATACATTCGTGCCCACAGTTTGAAGTTCTCGGTTACTGGTAGAGAATGGGACTCTTGACAAGAAAACTGGTCTTGTAGGGCCCAGAAAAGAGACGTAACTCTTCATACTGTACATCTTGAAATTATTTTCTTTGTTTTGAAGTGACTGATAAGAAGGGTTACATGTAGGTCCAGATTCATGGCAGATGAGACTGCTCTGCACTGTCATTAGGCAAGTTAATGGGCAGTGGTCCTGAGCAGACTATCAGGCTCGGAGAGCTTGTCAGGCTCAACAGCTTGAAATTTAGTGGCAGTTGCTTACAAGTGATGTTCCTGACAGGTCGATATTGGGGTTGATACTATTTAACACCCTTACTGATGCTTTGGATGATGGGGCGGAGCGTGCCTTTGTACTGGGTTTGAGTGGCAGAGTTTTTGGCAGTGGGGGCGGGTGCTACAGCGCTGGCCCCTGTGAGAAGCTTCCCAAAGCTACCCTGGCTCCAGGTTGGACCCGCCTCTGGCCAAGGCCAGGCCAGTTAGTGATGGTGGCTGTGCCTCTGTGATAGCATATTTAAGAAGGGAAGCCTGAAGAAGAGGGTTGGGACTTTGAGGACGAGCTATAAGAAGGACACCTATGAGAACTCCGAGGTCAGTGGAAGGAAGGAGGAGGTGCGCCAGAGCAGAGAGCCCCCCTGTACCCCATGGTGAGATGGCAGGGCCACCCCCCTGTCACCCATGGAGGTCACTGGAGGAGCAGAGATTCACCTGCAGCCTGTGGAGGACCCCGGGGACTCTGTGGGAAGAGGAAGCCCCCGCTGTTGTAGTTCAGTGCTGGGAGGACTGCAACATGCAGGGGTGACCCACAACAGAGCATCTTGGGAAGAATGCATCCTGTGGGGAGGACTCACAGTGGAGAGAGCTTGTGGAGGACTGTCTCCCATGAGAGGGATGCCACGTGGAGCAGGGGAAGAATGCACAAGAGTGCTTCCCCCATACATTGAAGGAAGGAGCAGCGGGACTGACTGCCCTCCCCATCCCCTATCCCTGTGCTGCTAGGGGAGAAGGTAGAAATATCTGAACAAAGCCTGAGCCCAGGAAGAAGAGAGGGGTGGGAGGAGCTGTTGTAAGATATTCTGTCTGTTAAGTGTTGGTTTTGTTAGTGTTTGAATTAAAGTGATGTTCTTGTTCTTCTTCCCCTAACAAGCTTGTCTTTTGCCTGTGACTGTTAATGGGTGAGCGACCCCTCCCTGTCTTTATCTTGATTCCTGAGCCTTTTGATTCATTTTTCTCCTTCCCAGCGCTGTGGTGGAAGGGGTGAGTGAAGGCTGGTGCTCAGTTATCCTCTGCACTCAAACCACAACCCTAAAGCATGACAATACTCAACTGGGAGATGCAAATAATATGCTGGAGGACAGGACTACCATTCAGAGGGACCTGAACAGGATGGGAATTGGGCTGGAAGAAACTAGGGAGCTCAATCAAAGCAAGTGCCAAGTCCTGCAGCTGAAACGCAACTAGGAAGCAGAGCAAAGTGGAGCTAACGGATTAGAAAACAGCTTTGCAGAAGAGATGAGGATCCTGGTGTACAAGTTGCGCACTGGCAGGGCCACATCTGGATGCTGTGCTGAGCATTGGACTGCCTAGTACAGGACCAACACTGAGGTACTGGATCAAGTCCAGTAGAGGCCATTGAGATGGTCAGGGCTGAAGCGCTCAGTGTTGGAAGAGAGGTGGGGGGAGCTGAGCTTCTTCAGGCTGGGGAGGGGAAGCTCCTGGTGCCTGCAACTACCTAACAGGACAGTACAGATGAAACAGATCTAGGATCTTTTTGGAAGTACACGGAGAAAGAATAGGAAGCCATGGGCACACTTTGCAACCAGCGGAACTCCTATTACATATGAGATGGTCTTGGTTGCACAGTTGAGAGGTAGAGAACAACCTGCTGAAGGTAGGAGAATTTGAACTCCTTATTCAATGTGTGCTCTCTCAGAGCATCTGAGATGTCTTGAGCAAATGGCTCAGTCTCTGCAACTTGAGTTCCTGTTCTGGGGGTGGGCTGATGAAACAGCACTCTTGTCTCTGCATTATCTGAGGCTTCTGCAAGACAGAGACAAAAGAAGCAAGTAAGAGGAAGATAAACATCTCTTCTGGCTCACTGTAGTGGCTGGACATTCTAAAATGCACCATCAAGAAGGTCTTTGTCCAGTCACACATCCATCACATCTTGGGCCTACCTCCTGAAGAGCATTAATAGTTTTCCTTCCTCTCACATTAAGCAAGGGCACCTTTGGTAGTCCAATTCCCAGGTGACCAAAGGATATTGCTGGTTTTGCTCTTCAGTCTGCCACTGAGGCCACTTGGGTTTAGGATCAGAAGTCCCCAGGTAAACTGTGTGCAGTATTAGTCCTCCATGGGAGCTAATGAATCCTGGGGAACCTGACATTAATAAAACCCTGCCAAGGACCTGACTTCTGTCCCTAAAAAAACTTCAGGATTTCAGTGAGCTCTTTTTCAATCAGTGTAAACTAGAGAAAATCTTATTTTGTAAGTACATATCTGTGCACAGTAGACAGGGAGTGAGAATAACAATTCTTTAATAACTGACGTTTACAGGCTAGTAACATTCTTGCGACTCTAAAAATGCTTCATAAATTTTGTAAGTTAGAAGGATGCAAGTATTTAGATTCAGCACCCTGGCAAACACGGGAAAGTTGAAAAGCCAAACACTCTAGCTCAGGCCAGTTTTACAAAATGCCAAATAAAAGCCTTCTGTAAATTTAATAACTGCTACTTCATGCCTTCAACATGAACTCAGAGGCGTTGGATCCTGGTTTAGACTGTGATGGGAGGACAGATTTTCAAACTGATCATTGCGTGTGGAGGCACGTAGCCAAACTCTTTGAGATCAGGGTTAAAGTAAGTTAGTTTGCATTTACCGTAGGCTTGCAGCTATACACTGGAGAACTTCCCTGCAAGTCAGCTGATGGGTGACAACTCACAGGGCTGCTTGGACCTGACTGTGGGGCCAGCCCTGCCAGTATGAGGTTCGTGGAAACCCACCTATAAGTACCATGGGGGAGGTGGGGCGATGGCAACATATACTGTGCCCAGAGAAAAGCTCCTGGCCCTGCTCTCTACCTACGCTTAATAGTACCTTCAAGAAACGCAAAAAAACAATTTCTGTTTTGCCACTTAAAGCAGGATGAAATATTATTAATGTATCAAATGTTAGATACGTACTGAATGATTTGTTCCTATTCAAATCAGCAAATATGCATGTTGACCGTGTCACCAGATATTCGGTAACAGCAATGATGGATTCTTGTTTGTGGAGAATTGATTCTGTAGGATTTCTGATGAGCAAATCTGGAGCTGTGCAGCCGGATGCATGATAACTGTCAGCACAGCACTGCACATAACTTCCCTGCAAAAGTTTCATTTAATCTGTTGCTTTTAGGACATGTAAGAATATCTCCATTTGGCTCTCTTTTCAAAAAGTATACTTTGTCAGGGAGTTTCTAGTAGTACCTTAAAGCATTTTCAAGGAAGAATATCTTCATGAATCAAAGGTTTACATGCAATTTTTTTCATATCTTTAAACTTTTTTTGTTTCTTTATATTATTATTATTACTATTATTATTATTAAAATAGCATTTCTGTTACCTTCCTTCTTTCTTTCCCTCCCCTCCAGTTTCTTTTCTATTTTCTCCCCCCTCCTGCACTAGTAAAAGGAAAAGAAGGGAACACCACTTCTTGGTGAATACTCTTCCAAACACCTTCCAGTTATTATGGCTTGAATTGATGATCAACTGTCGGTTGTCCACTCTCTGCATCCTGTTTCTGCCTTTATTTCTTGTTATATGGTAAGTCTGTGTTGTGAGTCAGCTGAGGCAGTACAGGCGGAACTTTCAAAAGTGATAGGTCCTAGTCTTTGGTTTAGTAAGAAACAAAAAGCACTCAGGGCCTGAGGACCTAGTGCCGTCATAAATTATAAGAGAATCCCCTCTGCACAGGGAGTTGAAAACACCATATGTCGCCTCCCTGTATTTGTCCTAGTGTTTATTTCTTTAGGGTTTGGGTTTTTTTCAGGAGCTGAAAAGGCTTGTAGTATTACTAGGTAACTGAATTAATGGAAAACTGTTAGCTTGTTTATCCAATGAGTCTAACGAAGCCTATACACCTCATGTGATTTCTGTAAAGAAGTAAATCAGAAAAGACATAGAAAAGAACAGCAACAACATAGCACAAACCTGCATTCCATAATGCTGGGGTCAAAACTAGAGATCCATCATTTGGAAGTGGCTTAGTGGGAAACTCCAGCCTATAGTCTGTAACCCATGGAGCAAGTTGTATTTGTGATGGAAACCATATTGCTAATGGAAAGCCCTCTTCACTAAGCATGGCACAAAATGGGAACACTGGTCTGCACCTGTAATAAGTTCAGGAAATGGGAGAAGAAAAACAGGTAGCCTGGATATCTGGATGGACTTGGACAAAACCATGGGTCACGCAGAAGTTAAGCAGACCTGAACATCACTGTCATTCTGCATTAGATCTTAGTTACTGCAAAACATCAGTGGTGTGGTTCAAATTTTAAAAAATCAGTCAGCTTTAAATGTGATGAAAGTGCATTATCCTTCCTCAAGGTCTGCAAGTTTTATTGTTGTTTTAAGATGAAGGGTGCAGTTCAGTGCAGGAATTCCCTTTCCCCAAAATCTCTAAGATTTCCATAGTTCAGCAAAGTTGCCTGAGCAGTTTCTGCTACTCGTTTCTCCTGTTGACCTCAGCAGCACAGTTTGTTTCCCCCAGCTTTGTCCATACGGCAGATTTCCAGGTGGTGTCCGCTTCATTTCCTTTGCAGGCAAACGGGCACATCTGATCTCTGTGCTCCTTACTTCTGGAAACCAGGGTATGGGGGCATCCCACACTAGTAGTGAGGAAATGCCCTTAATATTGAGCACCTTAATGCATGCATTCTCCGCTGTGGCCAGTGCTACAGCAGTGCTGAGGTGCCTTAGACCCAAGTGATTGGTGAGCTCAGCTGTAGGAGCACTCAGACCTCAGAGACACTGATTCTGAGGTAGTTACCAACCCAAATAGTGCCAACTCCACTGGCAAGCTGACCAACAATGCCACTTGTGGTTTTCCTTTCTCTTCTCAAGCAGGAAATTCTGGCAGAGATTATTTGTGAGGTGGGATAATCAGAAGACAACACTTCTTATTTATTAATTTGATTCTGCTGCACTTGGTCTGATCTCTATCACTCAGTGACGGAATCAAGGGTGGCTCTGCCAGTCCAGTCCATCCCTTTGGGCAAAGCAGGTTTCACCCAGCCTGTTTTTTGACTTCCAGGCTCATGACATGCCTATTACAGGTTCTGACCCTTGCAAATGTCTTTCCTGCTGACAATACATACGCACTAATAATAGGCAATGCAATCTTTTTTTCCCATTTGTAGTGATTCAGGACTTTTGTAGCTACTTCAGAGTTAACTGGGTTTAGTACCAGAAGCTGTAGGCTCTTTGGACACTGGAGTTACTTTGAAAAGACCCTTTTCAATGGGTAGATCGTTTGAGACAAAATAATTGACAAAAAAGTTTGGAATGTAAATGAATGTTGCTGTTTCAATTTTGCTTTTGAAAGTTATCAACTTCTGACACCTTCCTGCTGAATGTTACAAGATGGATGATCCTGGGGTATGATTTTCCTTTTTTCTCTCTCTCTTTCTGCAAGCTTTTACAATATCCTCAACTTCAAAAATAAATAAAATCAGAGATCAGAAGAAAAAGCAATTTAGCTGCTTTCTGCCTCTGACAAGGAAGATAACAAGCAAATAAACAAACAAAACCCCCTCCAAAATCTTCAAACCTGAAGATGGGGGAAAACAAGGAAAACTTTTGGGGAGTCCCTTGAACACGTACATTTAGTCCTGAACAATCACAGCTGGAGAAAATGATTCATGCTCTTGAAGGTGTACTATCTGGAAGATTTGGAAAATGTGATCTTTTTTTTTTTCTTTGAATCTTGCAAAAGGATAAAGAAATGACATTTCATAACCTTAATGATAATTTCACAATTTCAACTTCTTTTTTTTTTTTTTTAATATTGGTGTTGCGCATTTCTCCTGCTGTGCTTAGTCTCAGCACTCACTTGGTAATTCTACAGGTTTCTCTTGGTGTTGGCTTATCCAGTGTACGGTGGAGTACCTGGTTATCTCTACCCTTATTCTTTTTCTGCTCCTGTGAAGCCCAAACCTAGGAGTAGCTACTCATTCTTGAAAGGATTTTACAGAAATGATGGTTGTGACAGACATTAGAACAAGGAGTAACAGCCAGAAACTGTTTCTGGAAGCTCAGGTTTGACAGTAAGAAAAATAACCTGCCCCAGGGTGGTGCAGCCACCCAGAAATATGGGAGATGTCTACCCTTGGAGGTTTCCAAAGTCTCTTACCACCATGTGTGTCATGCTGTGGGCCAGAGGGATGGGATTAGGCAGTGCAGGCCAGGAATATGCGGTGTGGTTTGCAGCCATGGAAACACATCCATCCAGGCAAGGCCCAGCTGTTGGTGGCAAAATTGCTGTATTCTGCCACTGAGAAATTGCCCAGGCACCACTGAACACTGAACAGTCTCCCTCTGTTCCCTGCACACACTGGTAGGCTTTCCCAAAACTGTACTCCTCCCTGAGCTGGTACTTTCTAGACTAATGCAGACAGTGACAGCAGCAGCTCCTCCCAACGGCTAGGCTGCGTGAACCAAGGTCTTCTTGTGTCCCTTATGCAGTGGGCTTCCCGTCCCCATGCAAACCAGCAACTTGCTCTTTACTGGGTGCCTGATGAGGCTGTAAGCAATGTGACCTGTCTGTGTGCGGGGACACTAATAGGTGTGTATGGAAAACAGCTAGCGTGATCCACTCACCCTTTTCACACCTGTGTCGGAAAGCGTGCATCTGACTATACAGCCAGACTTCAGGCACTGAGCTCCCTTCCTGTAGGAGCTGTGCGTATTAGTACCTAAAACCACGTTGCAATTTGTGCCACCAAACTCCCTCCTCTCCTCTCAGTTTTTATCACCCCAAGCTTTGAAGTCATCGTGATCTTTCTGCTTTCCCTCTGATGCACTGCAGCAGCCTCCAGCTTTGTATCATCATCAGTCGACCACAGCAGCTTATGGGCCAAGGTCACTAATGACTAATAAGCTGTCTTGTGGCACCAGCTCAAACGTTTTTCTCCTTTGTCTTGGCTTATGTTTGCAGTGGCTCTGAGACTCATTATTCACTCTGGAGCTTTGCACTGTGGGGTGGAGGACAAAAGGGGGGAATGGCAGGGGATTTGCAGAGAGCTAGCACTGGCTCATGCCCTTGCTGGCTTTGCTCCCTGCCTTGGGCAAGGAAAATGCAGGTGCAACACAAGCTTTGTGGATGTGCGATGTGGCCTGAAGCACTGTCCATGCCACCCAAGCATGGACACTAAACTAGTAAGCCCCACAGCCCCTTGTCCTGTGATAACTGAGTACAGAAGCTGAGAGCACCTGCAAATCTGGGGTGTCTCAGACACAAAGGACAGATAGGAGTAGCTGAAGTTAAAAAACCCCACCAGTTTTCTACAAATGATTTAAGGAAGTCCAATCAAAGCGGCATCACCCACTCAGGCCAAACCCAAGTGTAGTTGCTATTTGGGAGTTATTTCCAGCTACTAACAACCTTGACAGGTAGCAGATTATTAGGCTAACGGTCTCTGCTGCTTTATGAGCTGTCAGTCCCCTGTACTGTTCCTTAGTCCCTGGAAAGTGGCTGCATCTCTACTGAAGGTAAGAGAAGTGACTAAGAAGCCCTAGATCCCGCATGGGCAGAGGTCTGAGAGTTATAAACTGAGGCAAGCCTAACACCAGTTCCTTCTGCAGCACCAGAAATGCATTTAGTCCTTCTCAGAAAAATCCAACACCACTCACTCCATGGACCTCAGAGCAGTTTGAGATCACAGATTGGACTAGCAAGGGCATTGGTGCCACCTCCACATTCACTGCTCTGTGGTGTCAAACCCATTCATAGAGTAAGCTGAAGGATATGTCCACACATCAGGGAAAAGAATATTCAGGAGCCCAACATCTCTTTGTCTTTCCTCACCCATGGCTATGATGGTCTTTTGTCCATGGGTTAAAGGAGTAAAATGCAGCAGAAAGGCCACTCTAATCTCTGTTCTGTTGAAATAAATTTTCTGTTGAAAGGCAAGCTAACAAAGACTCAAAGCAGTGATGTTAGTGCTCAGAGGTCTGAGCCCCAGGTTATAATGGCACTGCTGTACTGATCTTGCAGAGAGGGTTGGTTTGTTAGTAGACAGGATTGGGTATGGCTTCAGAATGATTTGCTCCCATATTTGCTGGAAGTTCTGGCAGCTGCTTGGAGAAATCAAACAGGCAGCAACTCCTCTGTGACCAGGACTTCCCTGGGGCAGGGCAGGACTCCATCCTCTGCACTTCAGTTCTTTTTCCTGCTGTGCAGGAGAATTTTGGGGCAGCAGTGCCCCATATTTGAAAACTCACGATGTACACTACTTTTCGCCTTCTACCTAAGATGGGTACCTTGGCCAGCCAAGACAAACCAAATTTTGTCCTGCTTTGATGTAACAAGATGCACAGGCTAAAATACTAAGGCCAAGCTGATGGTCTTGGCTGCAAACCACTTGAAATTTCCAGGAGCTTGTAGATATTGCGAGTAGATACCATGTTCTCCCATTGCTCGTCTTTCTGGGTAACCCTAGTCATTTTCTCATCTTGTTTGGCCTCCAGAATTATGACAGCATGTGGGACATTAAAGCTGAGCTTGAAATCAATGCACTTCAGAGGTCTTTCTAGGACTTGCATAACATGAGGGAAAACTGTTGAAATGGAATTTTGCCTAATTTCCATATTACAGGAGCTGTTTTCCACAGTCTTTTAAGTGAAACTGCAGGATTTCAGGGTGAGTTGTTTAATAACTTTTAAGAAAAAAACGCAAAAAGTCAGTTATTTTCTAAAGAAATATTGGATTTGCAACAGCATGGAGGGATATATTCCAAAATGTGTCATTTGGAGGAATGGGGAATCCTCTCTCTTTCTCTCTCAATTTGGTTTGGTTTGGGTTTTTTTCTGAAAAAAATTGAACCATGTGCCCACAAGGGAGTT